>NW_026536285.1:32500-35059 GCF_028551555.1 Melozone crissalis | reverse complement strand
AGGGAAGGGAAGGTCCCGGGAATGGAATGGAAGGGAAGGGAAGAGAAGGGAAGGGAAGGGAAGGGAAGGGAAGGGAAGGGAAGGGAAGGGAAGGGAAGGGAAGGGAAGGGAATGTTCTGGGAAGGGAAGGGAAGGGAAGGGAAGGGAAGGGAAGGGAAGGGAAGGGAAGGGAAGGTTCCGGGAACGGAAGGGAAGGGAAGGGAAGGAAGGGAAGGGAAGGGAATGTGCTGGGAAGGGAAGGGAAGGGAAGGGAAGGGAAGGGAAGGGAAGGGAAGGGAAGGGAAAGGAAGGGAAGGGAAGGGAAGGGAAGGGAAGGGAAGGGAAGGGAAGGGAAGAGAAGGGAAGGGAAGGGAAGGGAAGGGAAGGGAAGGGAAGGGAAGGTTCCGGGAAGGGAAGGGAAGGGAAGGGAAGGGAAGGGAAGGGAAGGTTCCGGGAAGGGAAGGGAAGGGAAGGGAAGGGAAGGGAATGTGCTGGGAAGGGAAGGGAAGGGAAGGTTCCGGGAAGGGAAGGGAAGGTTCCGGGAAGGGAAGGGAAGAGGAGGGAAGGTTCCGGGAAGGTTCCGGGAAGGTTCCGGGAAGGTTCCGGGAAGGGAAGGGAAGGGAAGGGAAGGGAAGGGAATGTTCTGGGAAGGGAAGGGAAGGGAAGGGAAGGGAAGGGAAGGGAAGGTTCCGGGAAGGGAAGGTTCCGGGAAGGGAAGGGAAGGGAAGGGAAGGGAATCGAAGGGAAGGGAAGGGAAGGAAGGGAAGGGAAGGGAAGGGAAGGGAAGGGAAGGGAAGGGAAGGGAAGGGAAGGGAAGGAAAGGGAAGGTTCCGGGAAGGGAAGGGAAGGGAAGGGATGGGAAGGGAAGGGAAGGGAAGGGAAGGGAATGTGCTGGGAAGGGAAGGGAAGGGAAGGGAAGGGAAGGGAAGGGAAGGGAAGGGAAGGGAAGGTTCCGGGAAGGGAAGGTCCCGAGAAAGGGAAGGTCTCGGAAAGGGAAGGGAAGGTTCCGTGAAGGGAAGGTCCCGGGAATGGAATGGAAGGGAAGGGAAGGGAAGGGAAGGGAAGGGAAGGGAAGGGAAGAGAAGGGAAGGGAAGGGAAGGGAAGGGAAGGGAAGGGAAGGGAAGGAAATGGAAGGGAAGGGAAGGGAAGGGAAGGGAGGGGAAGGGAAGGGAAGGGAAGGGAAAAGAAAAGAAGGGAAGGGAAGGGAAGGGAAGGGAAGGGAAGGGAAGGGAAGGGAAGGGAAGGGAAGGAAGGGAAGGGAAGGGAAGGGAAGGGAAGGGAAAGGAAGGGAAGGGAAGGGAAGGGAAGGGAAGGGAAGGGAAGGGAAGGGAAGGGAAGGGAAGGGAAGGGAAGGGAAGGGAAGGGAATGTGCTGGGAAGGGAAGGGAAGGGAAGGGAAGGGAAGGGAAGGGAAGGGAAGGTTCCGGGAAGGTTCCGGGAAGGTTCCGGGAAGGGAAGGGAAGGGAAGGGAAGGGAAGGGAAGGTTCCGGGAAGGGAAGGTCCCGGGAAGGGAAAAGAAGGTTCCGGGAAGGGAAGGTCCCGGGAATGGAATGGAAGGGAAGGGAAGGGAAGGGAAGGGAAGGGAAGGGAAGGGAAGGGAAGGGAAGGGAATGTTCTGGGAAGGGAAGGGAAGGGAAGGGAAGGGAAGGGAAGGGAAGGGAAGGGAAGGGAAGGGAAGGGAAGGTCCCGGGAATGGAATGGAAGGGAAGGGAAGAGAAGGGAAGGGAAGGGAAGGAAGGGAAGGGAAGGGAAGGGAAGGGAAGGGAAGGGAAGGGAAGGGAAGGGAAGGGAAGGAAGGAAGGGAAGAGAAGGGAAGGTTCCGGGAAGGGAAGGGAAGGGAAGGGAAGGGAAGGAAAGGGAAGGGAAGGGAAGGGAAGGGAAGGGAAGGGAGGGGAAGGGAAGGGAAGGGAAGGGAAAAGAAGAGAAGGGAAGGGAAGGGAAGGGAAGGGAAGGGAAGGGAAGGGAAGGGAAGGGAAGGGAAGGGAAGGGACGGGAAGGGAAGGGAAGGGAGGGGAAGGGAAGGGAAGGGAAGGGAAAAGAAGAGAAGGGAAGGGAAGGGAAGGGAAGGGAAGGGAAGGGAAGGGAAGGGAAAGGAAGGGAAGGGAAGGGAAGGGAAGGGAAGGGAAGGGAAGGGAAGGGAATGTGCTGGGAAGGGAAGGGAAGGGAAGGGAAGGGAAGGGAAGGGAAGGTTCCGGGAAGGGAAGGTCCCGAGAAAGGGAAGGTCTCGGATAGGGAAGGGAAGGTTCCGGGAAGGGAAGGTCCCGGGAATGGAATGGAAGGGAAGGGAAGGGAAGGGAAGGGAAGGGAAGGGAAGGGAAGGGAAGAGAAGGGAAGGGAAGGGAAGGGAAGGGAAGGGAAGGGAAGGGAAGGGAAGGGAAGGGAAGGAAATGGAAGGGAAGGGAAGGGAAGGGAAGGGAGGGGAAGGGAAGGGAAGGGAAGGGAAAAGAAGGGAAGGGAAGGGAAGGGAAGGGAAGGGAAGGGAAGGCAAGGGAAGGGAAGGGAAAGGAAGGGAAGGGAAGGGAAGGGAAGGGAAGGGAAGGGAAGGGAAGGGAAGGGAAGGGAAGGGAAGGGAAGGGAATG
>NW_026536284.1:0-44210 GCF_028551555.1 Melozone crissalis | reverse complement strand
AAAACGGCAAAAAAATTGTCAAAAACAGTGAAAAACACAGGGGAAATTGGGGCCTCAGGGTGGACACGTCCAGGTAGCGGGATGTCGCAGCAGATCCGCTGCAGAAACGGGGAGAAAACGCGAAAAAACGGTGAAAATAGAGGAAAATGTGAAAAAACGGGAAAAAAATGGGAAAAAAATAGGGAAAAAACGGGAAAAATAGGAAAAAATGCTAAAAATGGCAAAAAAATGGGAAAAACCACGGGAAATTGAGTCAGAAATGGCAACAGAGCCACAGAAAAAGTCGAGGAATTCTTAGGAAGCAATTAATTAATTTCACAAAAATTTTAATGTACTGTAAAGTCTTTATTAGGTCAATATAAATAAATCAAAAATATTAAAGTAATAGAAACAGTAAATATAAATTAAAACATAGAAGAAAATAATAAAATGAGGATATTGATTTAATGAGAAACTATAAATAAATGTAAGTATGTTAAAATTTAAAACTGTTAACATAGTAAAAACTGAATAAATATAAAACCAAACATAATAATACAATAATAAAAGAGTTTAACTATAATAATATAATAATATAATAATGTAATAACACAATGTCCTATTAATGTAATACAAAGGTATTTTTAAGATAATACCTTAATGTAATAATGCAACGCCCCAATATCCTAATAATAAATATAAATAAAATGTAAGTATAATTTTGAACAAAATCTAAATCTAAATCTAAATAAACATAACAGAAACTAATATTAATGCAATAAAAAAAAATAAATCATTGAGCAAACAATGCAATAAAAATACTGATGTAATAAAAACTCCATTATAATAATAATTAATTATTCCAATTATTGGGTTTTAATAAAAATATTATTACAGCATTACTGTAATAAAAACAAATAATAAGAAAAATAAAAGTACTAATGTAATTTTAAAATTACCGCTGACTTAATCATAAATTAATAAGCAATTATGCTAAAATACCTCCAAAAAACCACAAAAAATTCAAAAACGTCCCAAAGAACCCCTAAAAAGTTGAAATCGTTTAAATTTCAGTTACCTGCGGCGGGAAGAGTCGGTCGGCGCCGGCGTCGGGCGCGGGCCCCGCGGGCGGGCGGGGCCGGGGGGCGGGGAGCGGGGGCGGGGCCGCGGGTGGGCGGGGCTGCGGGGGGGCGTGGCCCGCGCAGGCGTCGATCTCGTAGTGCACGTACTTGCAGGTGTCCATGTGGAAGCAGGTGTTGAGGAAGGAGCAGTCGCCCAGCGACTCGTCCGTGTGCTTGTTGATGATGCGGCTGCCGGGGGCAATATTTGGGGCCCAAAACCGAAATTTTGGGAAAATCCCAGACGATCGTCCCAAAACCTGAATTACGCTGCCCGGGAGCGCGGCGCCCGCGGCAAGGCCGCGCTCCACCTGTGAGGCCTTGACGCGCTCCTCCCACAAACCCCAAATAAACTCCCCAAAACCCCAAATAAACTCCCCAAAACCTCAATAAACTCCCCAAAACTCCACGTGATCACCCCAAAACCCCAAATAAACACATAAACCCTCAAATAATCACCCCTAAACCTGAATTAAACCCTCCCAGACTAACCGGAAGTACAGGCCTGTGGCCTGAGGCCTTGACGCAGCACTTCCGGGGGCCTGAGGCCTTGACGGGCTCCTCCCCAGAACCCCAAATAAACCTGAATTAAAATGCCCTGAAACCCAGATATTCACCCCAAAACCCCAAATAAACACATAAACCTGCATATAATCACCCCAAAACCTGAATTAATCCTCCCAGACTAACCAGAAGTGCAGGCCTGGGGCCTGAGGCCTTGACACACTCCTCCCCAGAACCCCAAATAAACACCCCAAAACCCGAATTAAACCCCTCAAAACCACAAATAAAAGCCCCCAAACCTCCAGATAATTTGAATTAAACCCCAAAACCTGAATTAAACCCCCCAAAATCTGAATTAAATGCTCCCAGGTTGATCAGAAGTGCAGGCCTGAGGCCTTGACGCACTTCTCCCCAAAACCCCAAATAATCACCTCAAAACCTGAATTAAACCTCTCAAAACCTCAACTAAAAGCCCCAAAATCCCAGATAATCACCCCAAAATCCCAATTAAACCCCAAAACCTGAATTAAACCCCGCAAAACCTGAATTAAATGCTCCCAGATTGACCGGTAGTGCAGGCCTGAGGCCTGAGGCCTTGACGCACTCCTCCCCAAAACCCCAAATAAATCCCAAATAAACTTGAATTAAATGCCCCAAAACCCCAGATATTCACCCCAAAACCCCCCAGACTGACCGGAAGTGGAGCCTGCGGCAGGGCCTGTCGCTGCCCGAGGCCTTGACGCACTCCTCCCCAAAACCCCAAATAAATCCCAAATAAACTTGAATTAAATGCCCCAAAAACCCCAGACATTCACCCAAAACCCCAGATATTCACCCCAAAATCTGAATTATACTGACCGGAAGTGGAACCTGAGGCAGGGCCTGTCCCCGCCCGAGGCCTTGACGCACTCCTCCCCAAAACCCCAAACAAATCCCAAATAAACTTGAATTAAATGCCCCAAAAACCCCAGACATTCACCCCAAAATCTGAATTACACCGACCGGAAGTGGAGCCTGCGGCAGGGCCTGTCCCCGCCCGAGGCCTTGACGCACTCCTCCTTGGTGCCGTGGTCGCAGAACTCCTGCACCTGGGCGCGGCCCCGCGAGCGGAACTTCTCCACGATGGACTGCTCCTTGGCCGTCGTGGTGTTCAGCAGCTCCAGGATCTCCTGGCTCACCTGGTGGGCAGCGAGGCCACGCCCACCTCGTTAAACCCCGCCCACATTTGGTTAGGCTCCACCCACCAGCCTTGAAATCCCACCCATTATCTCTAGGCTCCACCCACCCCCATTAAACCACACTCACAACCTCTAGACATCACTCATCATCTCTAGACTCCGCCCACCAGCCTTAGGCTCCACCCACTAGCCTTAAACCCCACCCACCATCTATAGACTCCACCTACCATTTCTAGACTCCACCCACCATCTCTAGGTTCCACCCATCTTGACTCCACCCATCATCTCTAGGCTCCACCTACCATTCTTAGGCTCCACCCACTAGCCTTAAGCCCCACCCACATCTCTAGACTCCACCCACCATTTTTAGGCTTCGCCTACCAACTCCAGACTCCACCCATCTCCATTACACCCCACTCACCATTTACAGACTCCGCCTACCAGCCTTAAACCCCACCCACCATCTACAGGCTCCACCCACCACCCTTAAACTCCACCCATTATCTCCAGGCTGCGCCCACCTCCCTTAAACCCCACCACCATTACTAAGCTCCACCCACCATTGCTAGACTCCGCCCCACAATCATCAGGACACACCTACCATGCTTAAACCCCACCCACCATCTTTAGGCTCCACCCACCACCCTTAAACCCCACCCATTATCTCCAGGCTCCACCCACCATCTTTAGATCCTACCCACCGTTGCCGCCATCTTAAAGCCCCGCCATTTTGAGACCCGCCATCTTGAAACCCCACCATGCGAAAGTGCCGCCATCTTGAAACCACACCATCTTGAAATGTCGATGCCTTAAAGACGCCATTTTAAGGCTCCGCCATTTTGAAACCCTGCCATGTTAAAACCCTTCCATCTTGAAATGCCGCCATCTTGAAATGACGCCATCTCGAAATGACGCCATTTTGAAATGCCACCATCTTAAAGCCCCGCCATTTTGAAACCCCACCACTTTGAAACAATGCCATTTGGAAACCCCGCCATCTTGAAATTCCACCATCTTGAAACCCCACCATTTTGAAACCCACTATCTTGAAGCCCTGCCATATTTAAAATACCGCCATCTTGACATCCCAACCAAACTCTGCCGCTTCGAAACCCCGCCATCTTGAAACCCCACCGTCTTGAAATTCCACTATCTTAAAACCCCACCACTACAAAATGCCGCCATCTTAAAACTCCGCCATTTGAACCCCCGCCACGTTGAAACTCCACTGTCTTGAAACTCCATTTTGAAACCCGCCATCTTGAAACACTGATGCCTTTAAGCACCATTTCAAAACCCCTCCATTTTGAAAACCCGCCATCTTGAAAAGCCGACGCCCTAAAGCGCCATTTTTAAACGCCGCCGTTTTGAATCTCCGCCATCTCGAATCCCCACCCCTCCCAAGCCCCGCCCACCCCCCAAAACCCCACCCTCACCTTCTTACTCTGCTGCTCCTTGGTGGACTGCTGGCTCAGCAAACTCTCGATCTCCAAATCCACGTCCGATGCCGCCGCCGCCCTCCGGCACCTCTTGGCCTCCTTCCCCTCCCCGGCCCCCTCCCCCTGCGCCGCCCGCAGGCTCCGCCCCCCGGCGCCGCCCGGCCAACGAGGGCGCGGCTGGCGGCGGCCATGGCGGCCAGCTTGGAGTGGTCGGCGCAGGTGACGAGGGCGGGGCCGTCGTGGAGCAGCCCCCGGCGCACCTCGATCAGCTCCTGCGCCGCGAACTTGTGCAGCAGGCTCTCGACGGCGCGCAGCGTCACCTGGGCGTCGCCCTGCGGCGCAGGCGGGGGCGGGTGAGGGCGGGGACACACCTGGGGGGCACCTGGGGGGCCCTGGGGCAGCTGGAGCACACCTGGGGGGAGCCTGGGGCACCTGGGGAACACCTGGGTACACCTGGAGGGTGTCTGGGTACACCTGGATACACCTTGGGGTACCTGGGGGGTAGTTGGGGGCATCTGGGGGGAGCCTGGGGGTACCTGGGGAACACCTGGGTACACCTGGAGGGTGTCTGGGTACACCTGGATACACCTTGGGGTACCTGGGGGGTAGTTGGGGGCATCTGGGGGGAGCCTGGGGGTACCTGGGGAACACCTGGGTACACCTGGATACACCTTGGGGTACCTGGGGGCAGCTGGGGGGTAGTTGGGGGCATCTTAGGGACACCTGGGGAACACCTGGGTACACCTGGAGGGTGTCTGGGTACACCTGGGGTACACCTTGGGGTACCTGGGCGCACCTGGGGGGTAGTTGGGGGCATCTTAGGGACACCTGGGAAACACCTGGGTACACATGGAGGGTGTCTGGGTACACCTGAGTACACCTTGGGGTACCTGGGCGCACCTGGGGGGTAGTTGGGGGCATCTTAGGGACACCTGGGGGTACCTGGGGAACACCTCAGGGGTGTCTGGAGGGTGCCTGGATGCATCTAGGGGCACGTGGATACACCTGGGGGCACCTGGAGAACACCTGGATGCACCCAGGCATACCTGGGGGTACCTGGGGAACACCTGGGGGGTACCTGGATACACCTGGGGGCACCTGGAGGGCACCTAGAGACACCTGCGGGCACACCTGGGGGCAGCTCAGTCCCAGGTGTATCTCCCCATACTCAAGTGTGTCCCCACCTATCCCAGGTGTGCCCAGGTGTGTCCCCAGGTGTGTCCCCAGGTGTGTCCCCACCTATCCCAAGTGTGCCCAGGTGTGTCCCCACCTATCCCAGGTGTGCCCAGGTGTGCCCCCCATCCCCAGGTGTGTCCCCACCTGTCCCAGGTGTGTCCCCAGGTGTGCCCCCCCTGTCCCAGGTGTGCCCAGGTGTGTGCCCCCCCTGTCCCAGGTGTACCCAGGTGTGTCCCCAGGTGTGTCCCCACCTGTCCCAGGTGTGCCCAGGTGTGCCCAGGTGTGCCCAGGTGTGTCCCCACCTGTCCCAGGTGTGCCCAGGTGTGCCCAGGTGTATCCCCCATAACCCAGGTGTGCCCAGGTGTGTCCCCACCTATCCCAGGTGCACCCAGGTGTATCCCCCCCATCCCCAGGTGTGTCCCCACCTGTCCCAGGTGCGTACCCCGGCGATGGCGCTGCGGATGGCGCTGGCGTCGGTGGGCAGGGGCGTGGCCAGGTCCGACAGGTGCAGGAGGAACCCCAGGTGTGCCCAGGTATATCCCCAGGTATATCCCCCATAACCCAGGTGTGCCCAGGTGTGTCCCCAGGTGTGTCCCCGCCTGTCCCAGGTGTGCCCAGGTGTGTCCCCGCCTGTCCCAGGTGTATCCCCCCCCATCCCCAGGTGTGTCCCCACCTGTCCCAGGTGTGCCCAGGTGTGTCCCCAGGTGTGTCCCCACCTGTCCCAGGTGTATCCCCCCCATCCCCAGGTGTGTCCCCACCTGTCCCAGGTGTGCCCAGGTGTGTCCCCAGGTGTGTCCCCACCTGTCCCAGGTGTATCCCCCCCATCCCCAGGTGTGTCCCCACCTGTCCCAGGTGTGCCCCCCATCCCCAGGTGTGTCCCCACCTGTCCCAGGTGTATCCCCCCCCCTATCCCCAGGTGTGTCCCCACCTGTCCCAGGTGTGCCCAGGTGTGCCCCCCATCCCCAGGTGTGTCCCCACCTGTCCCAGGTGTGTCCCCAGGTGTGCCCCCCCATCCCCAGGTGTGTCCCCACCTGTCCCAGGTGCGCCCAGGTGTATCCCCCCCCATCCCCAGGTGTGTCCCCACCTGTCCCAGGTGTGCCCAGGTGTATCCCCCCACTCCCCAGTTGTGTCCCCACCTGTCCCAGGTGTATCCCCCCCATCCCCAGGTGTGTCCCCACCTGTCCCAGGTGTATCCCCCCCATCCCCAGGTGTGTCCCCACCTGTCCCAGGTGCGTACCCCGGCGATGGCGCTGCGGATGGCGCTGGCGTCGGTGGGCAGGGGCGTGGCCAGGTCCGACAGGTGCAGGAGCAGTCGCCGCTCCAGGGCCGGGTCCGGCTCCGGGGGCTCCCCCGGGACCCCCTCGGCCCCGCCCACCGGAGGGGAGGGGGCGGAGCCGGGGGCGGAGCCGAGGGAGGACACGCCCCCGTCAGGGCCGGAGGGGGCGGGGCTGGAGGTGCGGGGGGGCGTGGCCAGGCTGAGGTCATGGCGGGGGTCTGTGGGGGTGGAGAAATCATCTTAATTAACATGTCAGTTAACCTTAAATAGTCTTAAGTAACCTTAATTAATCTTAATTAGCATTTCCTAATTACGCCTAGCTCTTAATTAACCATAATCATAATAAACCCTTATATTTAATTAATCCCTATTCTTAATTACCTCTCTGTTCTTAATTAACCCCTATTCTTAATTAACTCGTGCTAATAATTAACCCCTATTCTTAATTAATCCCTACTCTTCATTAACTGCTATCATTGACTAACTCCTATTGTTAATTACTCCCCCGTTCTTAATTGACCATTATTGATTAGACCTCCATTCTTAATTAAACGTCTCATTAATTACCCCCTTCACCCCTCATTTATCCCCCCAATTAACCCTTAGCCCCTCATTAACCCCCCCAATTGACCCCTCACGCTTCATTAACTCCTTTCCCCCCGATTAACCCCCTAATTACCCCTCTTAACCCTTAATTAACCCTTATTACCCTTACCTCTATTTAACCCTTAATTTCCCCTTCTCCCCTCATTTATCCCTTTAATTACCCCTTGTCTCCTTCATTAACCCATTTAATTCTGCCCAGACCTCTCATTAGCCCCCTTAATCAACCCTTAGCCCCTCATTACCCCCCTAATTAACACTTGCCCCCTTATTAACCCCTTAATTAACCCTTTTCCCCTTAATTAACCCTTTAATTCCTCTCAGCCCCTCAGGGCCCCGGGCCCTCACCGGCGGCCCCGAGCGGGTCCTGCTTCCTGCGCCGCTGCAGCCGCTCCCGGAGCGAGTCCAGCTGCTTCTTGTGCGCCTGGATCGAGCTCCACGTGTCCGACATGGCCCCGGTCGCGACCCTGTCGCGGCCCTGTCGCGACAGAGACCGAGGGGCCGCGATCCTCCCGCTCCCGCTCCGTCTCCCGCCTCACAACGCCGGAAGCGGAAGCGGTCTGAGGCGACCGGAAGCCGCCGCCGCCGCCATTTTGAGTGTGGGCAAATGCATTTATTCTAATATGGACCGCCGCCATTTTGAGTGCTGGCACCAACCATAACTTCCGTGGGAACCACCGCCATTTTGAGTGTGGGCACCCTCATTTATTTTATTAAAGGCCACCGCCATTTTGAGAAGTGGCAGCTCGTTGTTTCCGTGGGAACCACCGCCATTTTGAGAGCTGGCAGAACCACCCCCGTCCCTCACAAACACGATCTCCATGGCTTTAATTTTCCGTCTTTAAAACCGGAAAATTCCCGCAGTGCCGTTCCTACAGACACCGCGCCCCTCCTTGCGATTTATTCTAAACGCGACCTGCGGCATTTTGAGGCTCGGTGAGGGCGCATTGACGAGCGCCGCCATTTTGTGTACTGGCACCACGTTGTTTCCATGGTAGCCGCCGCCATTTTTAACCCGGGCAATTCCCCTTTGTTTCCATGGAAACCGCCGCCATTTTAAGGGCGGGCACTTCCTGCTTTTTGTTGCCACAGCAACGCGCGCCAATTTCCGCGCTGGCCACGCCCCTTTATGGGCACGCCCCCGCCGCCATTTTGAGCACTGGCAGCTCCTTGTTTCCGTGGTAACCGCCGCCATTTTGAGTTCGGGCACCGCGTTGTTTCCATAGGAACCGCCGCCATTTTGAGAGCTGGCAGAACCTTCGCCCCCCCCCCCGCTCCCGTCCCTCACAAACACGATTTCCATGGAAACCGGCGGCTTTAAAACCGGAAAATTCCCGCAGTGCCGCTCCCACGGACACCGCGCCCCTCCCCCCTTTTCATTCCAAACGCGACCCGAGGTTTTTAAACCGCGTTGAGGCCGCAGCGGCGAGCGCCGCAGCCATTTTGAACCCGGGCACACCTATGTTCCCATGGCAACCGCAGCCATTTTGAACCTGGGCACTTCCTGCTTTGCGTTGCCACAGCAACGCACGCCATTTTCCGGGTTGGCCGCGCCTTCGCCGCCATTTTGAGTACGGGAACGTTGCCATGGCAACCGCCGCCATGTTGAACCCAGACACTTCCCGCTTTCCGTTGCCACAGCAACGCGCGCCATTTTCCGGCCTGGCCACGCCCCTCTATGGGCACGCCCCAGCCGCCATTTTGAGTACTGGCATCGCGGTGTTCCCATGGCAACAGCCGCCATTTTGACTCATGGCGCGTTTCCACAGCAACCGCCGCCATTTTGCGCGGTGGCCACGCCCAAGTGAGGGCGCCGCCATCTTTGTTGACAGCGCCGCCATCTTTGTTGAGGCCGCCGCCATTTTCAAGGGGCGGATTTTGGGGCGAATTCTTTCGATTTTTGGGGTCCCGCTTCTCCCGTTTTTCCCCCTCACCCTCAAATCACACACATGAGAATCAGCAAAGGGTTTTAATCAGCTTTATAGGGGAATTTTCGGAGAATTTTGGGGCTCCTGAGATGAATTTTGGAGTCCCCCTCCAAATTACTCCCCGGGAGTTTCAGGGTCTCCATTGTCAGCACCTAAAAATGGAGAATTTCCACCCAAAATTGCAGAACTCAGGCCCAAATCTGAGGCATTCCCGCCCAAAATTGTGGAATTTTCACTCAAAACTGAGGGATTTCCACCAAAACTTGTGGAATTACCACCTAAAACTGAGGAATTCTCACCCAAAACTGTGGAATTTTCACTCAAAATTGGGGAACTCCTGCCTGAAATAGAGGAGTTTTCACCCAAATTTGAGGAATTTTTACCCAAATCTGCTGAGGGATTTTCACACGAAATTGGAGAATTCCTGTCCAAAATTGCGGAATTTCCACCCAAAATCACAGAAGTCGCACCCAAATTTGCAGAACTCTCACCCAAGTTTTGAGAATTCCCACCCAAAACTGTGGAATTTTCACTCAAAATTAAGATATTTCCGTCCAAATTCTGATAATTCCCACCCAAATTTGGGGAAACTTCCCCAAAATTTTCAGAATTCCCACCCAAAACTGTGGAATTCCCACCCAAACTCTGAGAATTTCCACCCGAGTTTGAGGAATTTTCCTCCAAGTTTGAATTTCCCCCCAAAGTCGAGGAATTTCCCCCCAAATTTGGGGCTGGGAATTCCAACTTTTCCCCCAACTCCTGCAGCCTGGAGGCCTCTGAGGGGGCGGAGCCATGCACGGAGGGGGAGGAGCCTGAAGTGGGCGTGGCCACCTCCTCGTGGGCGGGGCACAGGAGGCGGCGCTTGGGGAAGGGGGCGTGGCTTGGAGAGCGGGCGGGGTTCGGTTGGAGGTCTTGAGGGGCGGGGTTTGGCAGAGGGGGCGTGGCCGCAGCTGGAGGGGGCGTGGTCACTTCCGGGGCGACCTGTGGATGACAAGAGCGACCAATGAGGGCCGGGCTGACCAAATGACCAATCAGAGTGACCGATGACCCCGACCTTGACCCATTGACCTCCATTGACACCAACATCGACCCACTGACCCCAAACCTTGACCCACTGACCTCCATTGACCCCAACCTTGACCATCAACCCCCAACGTTGACCCACTGACCCCAACGTTGACCCACTGACCCCAACCGTTGACCCACTGACCCCAACCGTTGACCCACTGACCCCCGTCCCACCTGGGGGCCACGCCGGCGCCGCGGGTGCGCCCGGAGGTCGCCGCGGTGCCGGGGCCGCTCGGCCGCCCGATGGTGGGGACGCCGCGCGCCGGCGACGCCCGACGGCTTCGGGCAGACGCCCAACGGCGGAGAGGAACCCAACAGCGACGAAGAACCCAATGGCGACGAAGAACCCCAGGTTGGGCCCAACGTTGATGAGGAACCCAACGAGGAACCCAACGGTGGGGCCAACGTTGATGAGGAACCCAACGAGGAACCCAACGGTGGGGTCAGTGTTGAAGAAGAACCCAACGTTGATGAGGAACCCAACGAGGAACCCAACGGCGCGGCCAACGGAGATGAAGAACCCACGGCTGAAGAAGAACCCAACGTTGGACCCAACGATGGCTTTGGACTCAACGTTGGGCCCAGCGCAGATGAAGAACCCAACGTTGATGAAGGAGCCAGCGCTGATGAAGAACCCAACGCTGACGAAGGCCCCAGTGACGGCGTTGGACCCAACCTCGGGCCCAGCGATGCCGTCGGGCCCGACGTCGATGAGGAGCTCAACACTGGGCCCGACGATGCGGAAGAACCCAACGACGATGACGAACCCAACGTCGACCCCACTGATGGCACTGAACCCAACGCCGACCCCAACGCCGGCCCCACCGGTGACTTCACTGATGGCGCTGCCGCCAACGCTGATGGAGAACCCAACGCCGGGCCCAAGGACGGGCCCGTGGATGACGAAGACCCCAACGCTGACCTTGCCGATGTTGAGGAACCCAACGTTGACGCCGCTGACTTCGCCAACGGTGGCGACCCCAACGTTGGGCCCAACGATGGCGAAGAACCCAATGCCGGCCCCAACGTTGGCGTTGGACCCAATGCTGGCCCCAACATTGACCCCAGTGATGGCACTGAACCCAACGTTGGCTCCGTTGACCTCTTTGAAGACGAAGAACCCAACGTTGGCCCCAATGATGACGAAGAAGCCAACGCTGATTCCAACGTTGACCCCGCCAGCTTCGCTGAAGACGAAGAACCCAACATTGGCCCCATTGATGATGAAGAACCCAAAATCGGCCCCAACGACGACGAAGAACCCAACGCCGACCCCGGCAACGGCGTCAAACCCAACGTCGAGTCCAACGCTGGCCCCGTTGGCCTCTTTGAAGACGAAGAACCCGAAATCGGCCCCGACGACGACGACGAACCCAAGATTGGACTCAATGATTGCGAAGAACCCAACGAGGACCCCAAGATTGGACCCAACGACGGCGAGGAACCCAACGTTGACCTCGACGGCGACGAAGAACCCAAGATCGGCCCCAACGAAGACGACGAACCCAAGATCGGCCCCAACGACGACGACGAACCCAAAATCGGCCCCAACGACGCCGACGCCGACCCCAACGTCGACCTCAACGACGACGATCCCAAGGTCGACGCCAAGGCCGCGGCTTTGCCGAAGGGGGCGGGGAGCAGCAGCAGGCGGGGGCGGGGCGTGGGGCGCGGCCTCCTCTGATTGGCCGGTTTTTGCGGCGGTTTTTGCGGCGGTTTCTGGGCCGTTTTCGGCGCCGTTTTTTGGGGCGCCCTCGGCGGCGCCTCCAGCGCCCCCAGCAGGAGCAGCTGGCGGCAGATCTCCTGCGTCAGCTGCATCTGCAGGAGCTGCCGCTGCCGCAGCTGCCGCAGCTCCTCCAGGATCAGCCGCAGCTCCGGGGCGTGGGGGGAGGGCGGCGCGGGGCCGGGGGAGGGGGCGGCGGGGGCTGGGGGAGGGGAGCGAGAGAGAGAGAAAAGTCAGAAATTCGGGGGTTTCGGCAAAAAATTCGGGGGCTTTGGCCCAAAATTTGGGGTTTGTAGCACAAAGTTTGGGGGTTTCAGCACAGAATTTCAGGGTTTTAGCCCAATATTTGGGGTAATGGCACAAAATTTGGGGGTTCAGCACAAAGCTTGGGGGTTTTAGCACAAAATTTGGGGGTTTTAGCTCAAAATTTGGGGTTTGTAGCGCAAACTTTGGGGTTTTAGCTGAAAATTTGAGGGTTTTAGCTGAAAATTTGGCAGTTTTGGATCAAAATTTGGGGGTTTTGGCACAAAGTTTGGGGGTTTTAGCCCAAAATTTGGGGTTTTAGCACTGAATTTCAGGGTTTTGGATCAAAATTTGGGGGTTTCAGCCCAAAATTTGGGGTAATGGCACAAAATTTGGGGGTTCTAGCAAAAAATTTGGGGATTTAGCACAAAATTTGAGGAAATGTCACAAAACTTGGGGGTTTTTGCTCAAAGTTTGGGAGTTTTAGCCCAAAATTTGGTGGTTTTAGCTCAAAATTCGGTGGTTTTAACCCAAAATTTGGGGGTGTAGCACAAAATGTGGGGGTTTTAGAAAAAAATTTGGGGGTTTTGGCGCAAATTTCAGTGGTTTTGGCCCAAAATTTGGAGGTTTTAGCTGAAAATTTGGGAGTTTTAGCTCAAAATTTGGGGGGTTTTGCTCAAAGTTTGGGGGTTTTTGCTCAAAGTTTGGGGGTTTTAGCATGAAATTTGAGGTTTTGGATCAAAATTTTGGGGTTTTTGCTCAAAGTTTGGGGGTTTAGCACAAAATTTGGGGGTTTTAGCTCAAAATTTGCGGGTTTTGGCACCAAATTTGGGGTTTCGGATCAAAATTGTCATCGTTCGTGCCCGAATTGTCATTATTTACCCCAAAATTGTGATTTGTCGCCCCAAAATTGTAATTGTACACCCCAGAATGGTAATTTGTCTAAAGTTCTCATTTTCCAGCCCGAAATTGTCATTATTCACCCCGAAATTGCGATTAGTCATCCCAAAATTGTAGTTATTCACCTCGAAATCATCATTCGCCCCAAATTTATATTCAGTCACCCCAAAATTGTCATTGTTCGCCCTAAAAACGTTATTTGTCCAAAGTTGCAACTTTTCACCCCAGAATTATCATTACTCACAGTACAGTTGCCGCTATTTGTCGAAAGTTGTAATTTTTCACCCCAAAATTGTCATTATTCCCATAAAAATTGCCATCATTCACCCCAAAATTGTCGCGCATCTGAAGTTGCCGTTTTTCACCCCAGAATTGTCATTATTTGTCCCAAGTTGCCGATTCTCGCACCAAAATTGTGATTGGGCACGTCAAAATTGGCGCTATTCGCCCTAAAATTGTAATTATTCACCCCAAAATTGTCATTCGTCTAAAGTTGGCATCGTTCATCCCAAAACCGTCATTATTCAGCCGGAAGTTGTCACTATTTGCCAAAAAATGTCATTTTTCACCCCAAAAATGATAATCAGTCCCCCCAAAATCGGCATTATGTCCAAAATTGGAACTTTCAACCCCAAAATTGGCATTTTTCACCCCAGGTTTGTAATTCTGATGCCAAAACTGCCCTTTTCCCCCCAAAATAATTCCCCCTTTTATCCCCCAAATCCCCACTTTATTCCCCAAAAATCCCCATTTTTTCATTCGCCACAAAATCCCTTTTTTACCCCCCAAAATCCATCATTTTCCCCCAAATTTCCATTTTATTCCCCCCCCCCATAAAAATCCCCTTTTTCCATCCCAAAAAATCCCCAATTTTTCCCCAAAATCCCCAACTTTTCCCACCCCAAAATCCCCAATTTTCCCCTCAAAAATCCCCCTAAAAAAATCCCCTTTTTACCCTCAACAATTCAGATTTTTTTCCCCCCAAATTCCCATTTCCCTCCCCCCAAAATCCCCGGTTTTCCCAAAATCCCCCTTTTCCCCCCCAAATCCCTTAAAAGCCCCCAAAAATCCCATTTTTACCCCCCCAAAATCCCCCATAAAAATCTCGGCTTTTTCCTCCCAAAATCCCCCAGAACCCCCCCAAAATCTCCGTTTTTCCCCCCAAAATTTTGGGGTTTTTCCCCAAAACCCCCCCTTTTCCCCAAAATCCCTTATACCTCCCCTTTTTTCCCCCCAAAATTCCTCCTTTTTCCCCCCAAAAAATTCGATTTCCCCCCACCAAATCCCCATTTTACCCCCCAAAATTCCCGGTTTTCCCAAATTCCCGGTTTTTCCCATATCCCTCATTTTCCCCCCAAAAAAAATCCCATTTTCCCCCCCACAAAATTCCCATTTTTACCCCTAAACCCCCCTCAAAAAATCCCATTTCCCCAAACGCCCGGTTTTTCCCAAAATCTCCCTTTTTTACTCCAAAATTCCTTTTAAAAACCCCGAAAATCCCCCCAAAAATCACCATTTTTCCCCCCAAAATTCCGATTTTTACCCCGAAAATCCCCCCCAAAAAATCCCATTTCCCCAAACGCCCGGTTTTTCCCAAAATCTCCCTTTTTTACCCCAAAATTCCGATTTTTACCCCGAAAATCCCCCCAAAAATCCCCATTTTTCCCCCCCAAAATTCCATTTTTTTCGCCAAAAATCCCCATTTTTCCCCCCCAAAATTCCATTTTTTTTCCCCAAAAATCTCCATTTTTCCCCCCCAAAATTCCATTTTTTTCGCCAAAAATCTCCATTTTTCCCCCCCAAAATTCCATTTTTTTTCCCCAAAAATCCCCATTTTTCCTCCCAAAAATTCCGATTTTTTTCCCCCCAAAAAATCCAATTTCCCCCCCCCAAAACCCCCAAATTTTTTCCCGCCAAACTCCCCCCCCGTTACTTCCCGCCAAACCCGCCCCCGTATTTTCCCGCCAAACCCCGATTTTTTTCCCGCGCTAATTTTGGGGTGAATCCGCGCGGTTTCGGGTCCGTTCCGCACCTCCGGGCTCGGCCATGGCCGCGATTGGGAGGGGGGGAGGGGAGGGGTCGGGAAATGACGTCACGGGGGGGAGGGGGCGTCTGTCGCGACAGGCGGTGACGTCACCGCCGGGGGAGGGGCGGCCGGGGGGGGGGATTTTGGGGGAAATTTGGGGATTTTTGGGATTTTTAGGAAATTTTGGGGAGAATTTTGGGGGGATTTTCGAATTTGGGGGGATTCCGGGGGGTCCCAGGAAGATTTTTGGGGCATTTTGGGCATTTTGGGGGGAGATTTTGGGAGGAATTTGGGGATTTTTGGGGGAGATTTTTGGGGGCATTTGGAGAAAATTTGGGGCTTTCGGGGCATTTTGGTGGAAATTTGGGGTTTTTTGGGAATTTGGGGGGGGGGGATTTTGGGGGTCCTGGGTAAATTTGGGGGAGGATTTGAGGGGGATTTGGGGCATTTTGGGGGAATTAGGGGGTTTGGGGGATTTGGGGCATTTCGGAGAATTTTGGGGGGGGGGGATTTGGGGCATTTTGGGGGGATTCGGTGATTTTGGGGGGATTTTAGAGAATTTTGGCGGGATTTGGGATTTTTTAGGGGGAATTTTGGGGGGATTTTGGGGAAATTTGGGGGGAAATTTGGCATTTTGCAGGGGATTTCGAGATATTGGGGGATTTTGAATTTTGGGGGCATTTGGGAGGGGATTTTGGGGGCATTTGGGGCTTTTTGGAGCATTTTGGGATTTTTGGGGGAGATTTGGAGATTTTGGGGGTCCCAGGAGGATTTTGGGGTGTCTTGAGGGGGAATTTCGGGGGATTTTGGCCAGATTTGGGGTCCCAAGCAGATTTTGGGTGATTTTGTGGGATTTTTTGGGGGGCCCAGAGGATTTTGGGGCGATTTGGGGATTTTTGGGGAGATTCGGGGATTTTGGGGGTCCCAGGAGGATTTGGGGTGGATTTTGTGGGTCCTGAGTGGGATTTTTGGGGGTCCTCAAAGGGATTTTTGGGATTTTGGGGTCATGAAAGGGATTTTGGGGCGGTTTTGTGGTCTCTGAGGGTAATTTGAGCCAAATTTGGGTGTTCTGAGTGGGATTTTTGGGGTCTTGAAAGGAATTTTGGGTTATTTGAGGTTTCTGAGGGGATTTTGGAGTCCTTGAGGAGATTTTGGGATTTTTCCGGTGGTCTCTGAGGGGATTTTGGGGCGATTTCGGGGATCTGAAGGGATTTTAGGGGATTTCGGATTTCTGAGGGGGTTTTGGAGCTCTGAGAGCATTTTGGGCGATTTTTGGGGTTTCTGAAGAGATTTTAGGGCGAATCTGGGACTCTGAGGGCATTTTTGGGCTCCCGGAAGAGATTTTGGGGCGACTTTGTGAGTTCTGAGGGGATTTCAAGGGTCCTTAAAGGGATTTTGGGGCGATTTTCGGGGGGTTTGGGGGCGCCCTCAGTGAATTCGCGGCCGCGTCTCGGGGATCCCTGCCTCTGATTGGTTCCCCGGGGCGCCTCCGGACCAATCAGAAGCCGTCGCCGGGCAGATTTCCCCCCTCAAGGGCGCTCTTCCCGCGCACGGCGCTGATTGGTTGCCGCCCTTTTCTTTCGACCAATCAGCGGCCGGTGCTGAGGGGGAGGCGGGAAACTGCGGATTTGGGTTTATTTTAATTAATTTTTAGTTATAATTAATTTATTTGGGGTTTTGTCGCTATTTTGCTGATTTTTTTGGAGTTTGGTTTCTTTAATTGGAATTAATTGCAATTTTATTTCGTTTAATTGGGGTTTGTTTAGTGTAATTAAAGTAATTTCAAGTAAAATAAACTTATTTTTAATTGAGACAAATTTTAATTTTCCTAATTATTTATTTTAAATAAAATCAATTTATAATTTTTCAAATAAATTTATATTTCAATTAATAAAAGTCTATAAATATGTTTTATTATTTTCAATTAATAAAAATATGATAATTTTCTCAATTAAAAAAAAATTTCTCAATTAATAAAAACCTATAAATGTATTTTATTGTTTCAAATTAATGTAAATTTCTAAATGTTTGAATTAAAAATTAACTTTTTTCAATTACTAAAGCCAATTAATTTATTGCATTAATTTCCATTAATATAAGTTTATACCTTTTATATATAAAAATTTTAAAATGCTTAATTAATAAAGATATATAAGTTTAATCTATTTATTCCAATTAATATAAATTTAATAATTCTATCAATATAAAATAGAATTTTTAATAATTAAAAATTGTTATAAATTAATTTCAATCAATATAAATTTTCTAATAATTTAATTTCCTATAATTTTTAAAATTTTTTATAATAATAAATTATTTTACTTTTTTATACAATTAAAATTCAATCTTAAAATCAAATTAAATTAAATTAAATTAAATTCCTCTATTTTTATTTTATCAAATTTTGGGATTTAATTCCTGGATTTTCATCCCTTCCTTTAATAAATTTTATTTTATTCAATTTATTTCAATTTATCTCCTTTATTTCTTTAATTCCTCTGCTTTAATTGATTTTGATTTCTTTTTTGTCACCTATTTCCTCCCTGATTTGCATCAATTTCCTGCCTCTGTTTGTGCCATTTTCTATTTTTATAAATTTATTTTCATTCCCTTTTTTCAATTCTCAATCTTGCCCCTTTTTTTAGATTTCATTCCATTTTTTATTTTAAAAATACAAATTATTAATTCCACTTATTCTGTTTATTTCAAATTAGATTTCTTTTATTTCATTTTTATTTCATTTATTTTTTCTGATGACTTCATTTTCTCCCATTTATTTTTAATTTAATTTAATTTAATTTAATTTAATTTAATTTTATTTTATTTTATTTTATTTTATTTTATTTTATTTTTATTATATTTATTTATTTTAATGTATTTTAATTTAATTTCAATTTAATTCTAGATTCAATTTTGGTTTATTTTAGATCTAAATTTATCTTTATTTTTACTACTATTTTAATTTTAATTTTATTTCCAATTAATTTTAATTTTAATATTTAAAAAATCAACTAATATAAATAATACTACAGAATACGCTTTAATGAAGAAAAACCAATAAGATAAAATAATTGTTTGTGAATAATAACAACAATAAAAATAAATATTTATAAATTAAATTCAATCAAAATATAAATAACGATGACATAATAGATTTAAAAAAAACAAATAAAATAAAATAAAATAAAAATACAATAAATTATACTGAATTATTTTATTTTATTTCCCAGAATTTTCCCTTTTGTTTTATATTTTTTAAATTTTTCATTTGTTTTATTTTATTTCCCTGAATTGTCCATTTTATATTTTTTAATTTTTCATTTGTTTTATTTTATTTCCCTGAATTGTCCATTTTATATTTTTTAATTTTTCATTTGTTTCATTTTATTTCCCTGAATTTTCCATTTTATATTTTTTAATTTTTTATTTGTTTTATTTTATTTCCCTGAATTGTCCATTTTATATTTTTTAATTTTTCATTTGTTTTATTTTATTTCCCTGAATTTTCCATTTTATATTTTTTAATTTTTCATTTGTTTCATTTTATTTTATTTTACTGAATTTTCCATTTTGTTTTATTTTTTTTTCCATTTTTCATTTGTTTTATTACAATTGTTTCATTCCCTTTATTTCCATTTTATTTCACTTTACCCCAAAAACCCCCAACGACCCCAAAGGTAAAAAACGAAAATAAAGAAAACCCAGAAAAAAATGGAATATTTTATTTTTTATTAAAAGAATATTCATTAATAGCCATTAATAAAAGGTAATTGACCTTAATGGATTTTAATAAATATTGGCAAGGAAGGAACCTGGCAAAATATTGAAATAAGAAATAAAAATAATATAAATAAAATAAAATAATAAAATAAAATAAAATAAAACAAAACAAAATAAAATAGAATGAAATAAAATAAAATTAAAATAATATTTTATTGGTTTAGTATTATTATCAAAATAAAAATATAAATTAAAAACCTCAAATAAACCAAGTTAAAAAATTAATGAAGTAATTAATTATAAATATAATTAAATAAATAAAACAAAATAAAATAAAACAAAGTAAAATAAAATAAAATAAAATAAAATAAAATAAAATAAAAATAACATTTTATTGTTTTATTATTATCAAAACAAAAATATGAATTAAAAATATTCTCGTTAATAAAGCTCAAATAAACAAAGTTAACAACTTAATGATGGAAGTAATTATTTATAAATATAATTAAATAAATAAAACAAAATAAAACAAAATAAAATAAAACAAAATAAAGTAAAAGAAAACAAAATAGAATAAGAATTAATTTAATTTACTTTAAATTTAAATTAATTTTAGTTTTAAATAATTTAATTTACTTAAACTTTGTTAAATAAAAATGAAATAAAACAAAACGAAACTTTAAATAATTTAAATTAAACTAAAATAAACTCAATAAAATAAAACAAAATAAAGTAAAATAAAAATAAATTAAATTAAGCTAAATTAAATTAAACTCAATCACATTCATCTAAATTAAACTAAATTAATTTAGAAATGTAATTAAATTGAAAAATTCAAACAGAGACCAATAATAACAGAAAATCACAAAAATCGTAATTAAAAGTTCCAAAATTGGCAAGAATTAAAATTCAATAAAAATTAAAATTACAAGGAAAATTAAAATTAGACTTTAAAAGAAATGAAATAAAAATAAACTTACCAAGAAAATTTAAGATAGAAATTAAATAAAACTAAAAATAAAAATATAAATTTTAAAATAAAATTAAATTATCAATAAAGTAAACATATAATTTTAAATTAAAGAGAAATAAATCAAAATCAAACATAAATGAGAAATAAAAAAAAAGAAAATTAAAGTTAAAATTAAAGTTTAAATAAAATTAAACAAGATAAAAGTAAACATATAAATTAAAAAAAATTAAAATAAATTTAGAAATAAAATTTAAATTGAAAATAGAATAAAAAGTTAAAATTAAGAAAAAAAAAACCCTAAAATTGATATTAAAAATATAAAATAAATTGAAAACAAATTACAGTAAAAATTAAAAACAAAATAAAATAATCATAAAAATAAAATCAAAATTTAATTGAAAAATAACAAGAAAATTAAAAGAAAAATAAACTTAATATGAAATTAAAAAATAAAATTATACTTACAATTGTAATTAAAATTTAAATAAGTTCAAATTAGTTTAAAATGAAAATCCAAAATAAAAATTACAACTAGAAATAATATTATACTTAAATTAAAGTTTAAACTAAATTTAAAAATAAAATAACTATAAGATTAAGTTAGAAAAATAGAAATAAAACAAAAATAAAATAAAATGAAATTAAAATAAGAATAAAAATATAAAATAAAAATAAACTTAAATTAAACTAAAATAAGAATTAAAAATTGAAATGAAATGAAATAAAATACAATGAAATGAAATAAAAAAATAAAATTAAATAAAATAATAAAATAAAATAAAACGAAATAAAATAAAAGAAAAATAAAATAAAAATAAAATTAAATTAAACTAAAAGAGGAATAAAAGATAAAAATAAAATAAAATAAAATAAAATAAAATGAAACGAAATAAAATAAAATAGAACGAAATAAAATAAAATGAAATGAAATAAAATAAAATAAAATAAAATAAAATAAAATAAAATAAAATAAAAATAAAATAAAATAAATTAAATTAAATTAAAAGAGGAATAAAAAAATAAATAAAATAAAATAAAATAAGATAAAACGAAATAAAATAAAATGAAATAAAATAAAATGAAATAAAATAAAACGAAATAAAATAAAATAAAAAAATAAAATAAAATAAAATTAAAATAAAATAAATTAAATGAAAATTAAACTAAAAGAGGAATAAAAAATAAAAATAAAATAAGATAAAACGAAATACAATAAAACGAAATAAAATAAAATAAAATAAAATAAAATGAAATAAAATAAAACGAAATAAAATAAAATAAAAAAATAAAATAAAATAAAATTAAAATAAAATAAATAAATTAAATTAAATTAAACTAAAAGAGGAATAAAAAATAAAAATAAAATAAGATAAAACGAAATAAAATAAAACGAAATAAAATAAAATGAAATAAAATAAAATGAAATAAAATAAAACGAAATAAAATAAAATAAAAAAATAAAATAAAATGAAATTAAAATAAAATAAATAAATTAAATTAAATTAAACTAAAAGAGGAATAAAAAAATAAATAAAATAAGAAAACGAAATAAAATAAAACGAAATAAAATGAAATGAAATAAAATGAAATAAAATAAAATAAAAAAATAAAATAAAATAAAATTAAAATAAAATAAATAAATTAAATTAAATTAAACTAAAAGAGGAATAAAAAATAAATAAAATAAGATAAAACGAAATAAAATAAAACGAAATAAAATAAAACAAAATAAAATAAAATGAAATAAAATAAAATAATAAAATCAACGAAATCAATTCATTTCACTTGATTCAAAGCCCCAAGCAGCCGCGGGCTCTCCCGGCTCTGCCCCCGAGCCCTCCCCGGGTTTTTCTCTCTGTCCCGGCCCCGGCGCCGCCCTGGGGGATCCCCAAAGGCCCCGAAATCCCCGAAATCCCCGAAATCCCCGAAAGGCCCCGAAAGGCCCAAATTGGCCCAAATTGGCCCCAAATTGGCGCCGGTTTCGCTTTCGGGGCTCGGCTGCAGCTGCAGCTGCTGCACCTGCTGGGGGCCCCAAATCCTCGTTCTGGGCCCCAAATCCTCGTTCTGCACCCCAAATCCTCGTTCTTCACCCCAAATCCTCATTCTTGGTCCCGAATCCTCGTTCTGGGCCCCAAATCCTCTTTCTGCACCCCAAATCCTCGTTCTGGGCCCCAAATCCTCGTTCTTCACCCCAAATCCTCATTCTTGGCCCCAAATCTTCATTCTTGGTCCCAAATCTCCACTCCCGGCCCCAAATCTCAACATTTGGCCCCAAATCCTCACTCCTGGCCCCAAATCCTCGTTCTTCACCCCAAATCTTCAATCTTGGCCCCAAATCTTCGTTCCTTACCCCAAATCTTCATTCCTGGACCCAAATCTCCATTCTTGGCCGCAAATCTTCGTTCTTGGCCCCAAATCTGCACTCCTGGCCCCAAATCTGCACTCCTGGCCCCAAATCTCAGCCTTTGGCCCCAAATCACAACCTTAGACCCCAAATCTTCACTCCTGGCCCCAAATCTCGACTCTTGGCCCCAAATCTTCACTTCTAACCCCAAATCTCAGCTCTTGGCCCCAAATCTCAATCTTAGACCCCAACTCTCAGTTCTTGGCCCCAAATCTTCGTTCTTGGCCCCAAATCTCAATCTTAGACCCCAAATCTCAGCTCTTGGCCCCAAATCTCAGTTCTTGGCCCCAAATCTCAGCCTTTGGCCCCAAATCTCAGCTCCTGGCCCCAAACCTCAGCTCTTGGCTCCGAGTCTCAACCAAGGTCCCCAAACCTGGGTGCAAACGGTCGAGATTTGGGGAAAAGGGGCCGGATTTGGGTCCGGGGGCGTCACCAATGGGGCCAAGGGCTGGAGGGGGGGACCCGGGGAACGGGGACAGGTGGGGACGCCTTGTCCTCGAGGTTGTTCGTGGTCGGCGTCGCCGAGCCCCGCCCGGTGTCCCTGCGGATCCTGACCCGGCCCCGCGCCGACGGCGCGTACGCGGTGCCGCCGCCGCTGCTGGTCCCCGCGAGCCGCCCCAGCGCCTGCCCGGGGCTCTGGCGGAACCAACTGGATCCAAAACGGCCGAAACTGAACCCGGAGCCTCGGCAGGGGATGAGAAACCCGATTGGCTGCGGGGTCACAGAGAGCATGGCCGCCTGGGGAAAGGGGCGGGACCCACCTGGGAGGAGGGTGATGAACTCCAAGGGTCCCGGTTTGGGGCCAAGGGTCAGGGTTTGGGTCAATGTTGAGCTTTGTCCATCCCCATCTCCCCTCTGTCCCGCGGGGCTCCGGGCGGCCCGTGACCCTGCTGGGGCGCGGGGGGCACCTCCAGCCCCCCGGGGGTCCCTGACGTTGCTGTGCCGAGGGGCCGGGTTCGGTTTTGGCAGTTTTGGGATGATCTGGGTCGTCAGAGACCCGGGCGGACGCTGGAATACATCGCAGCCATCAGCAATGATGGTGGCAGCCCCTGGTACGCGGATTCAGTGCAGGGCCGGGTCACGATCTCCAGGGACAACGGGCAGAGCTCGGCGACGCTGACCGTGAACAACCTCAAGGACGACGATTCCGGATCCTATTGCTGTGCCAAATCCTACAACACTGGTGCTGGTGCTGCTCGTATTGATGTCGGTGCCATCCCCATCCCCGTGTCCCCCCCTGTCCCCATTCCCCAAATCCCCAGCCCACATCCAGCCCTTGGCCATCGATCCCAACCTTGCTCTGCCCCGGCCCCAGTTCTCACCCCGCTGACCCCAAACCACAACTCCCGACCCCAAATCTCCTCTTTGTGCCCCAAAACTTTGCTCGGAAGGTCGGGGTTTGAGGCCCAGGGTCCCGATTTGGGTCAGAATTGGGGATTTGTGTCAGTGGTGGCTGTTCTGGGGCAGCAGTGCAGATTTGGGCAGAGTTGGGCGAGTTCAGCCCAGGGATCCTGGCAGAGGGGCCGGGTCCAGCCCAGCAGCCAAAATGGCCCCGAGTGGGCCCCGAGCTGAGGTGTGGGGCCAGGAGCTGAGAATGTGGGGCAGGGCCAGGGCAGGGTTGGGGCACGGGGACAGGAATGGGGTCTGGGGCTGTGGATTGGTGGAAGGGTCACTGTGGAGACAGTTGGTGACCACCATGGCGGTGGGATCACTGACGGTGCCGCTCCCAATAGCAGCAGCACTCTGAGAGCCGTAACTACTGCTTGGCTAAGACGTTTTGTGCAGAAATAAACGGCGGAATCCTCGTCCTTGAGGTTGTTCATGGTCAGCGCCGCCGAGCTCTGCCCGTTGTCCCTGGGGATCGTGACCCGGCCCTTGACCGACGGCGCGTAGCCGGTGCCGCCACCGCCGCTGCTGATGCTGGCGATGTATTCCAGCGTCCGCCCGGGTCTCTGACGGATCCAGATCATCCCAAAATTCCCGAAATCAAACCCAGATGCGCGGCACAGCAATGTCAGGGACCCCCCGGGGGGCTGGAGGTGCCCCCCGCTCTCCAGCAGGGTCACGGCCGCCCGGAGCCCATCCCCAAACCTTCACCAATCTCCTCATAACTCCCCTGGTTTGGTCCCAAAACCCCACCAGAGTTTTCCATATCTCAACATGCCTCAAACCCTGCAATTAACACCAATCCATTCTTTAATTACTTAGACGCCTCATCCTGAGCATTCTGCATTGATTACACGGTTAATGCACTGTTAACGACCCCAATTTGCCCCGGGACCCCAACTCGGGAACATCCCGGGCCTTGGCCTCGAGCTCCCTGCGGCTCCTGGCCCTGCTGATCCTGCTGCCCTTGCCAGGTGGGCCCGCCCCTTTTTCCCACAAGTCACGCCCCTTTCCCCCTTCTTTCTCAATCCATCCCCTCATCCCCATCTCCCCTTTTTCCCGCGGGGCTCCGGGCGGCCGTGACCCTGCTGGGGCGCGGGGGGCACCTCCAGCCCCCCGGGGGGTCCCTGCGCCTCCTCTGCCGAGGGGCCGGGCTCGGTTTCGGACAATTTGGGATGGGCTGGATGCGCCAGAGAGCCGGGCGGGGTTTGGAGTTTGTGGCGAGCGTCACCGGTGATGGCGCCACTCCAGATACGCGCCGTCGGTGCAGGGCCGGGTCACGATCTGCAGGGACAACGGGCGGAGCTCGGTGACGCTGACCGCGGACAACCGCGAGGACGAGGATTCCGCCGTTTGTTTCTGTGCCAAACTTTGCAATGGTTACGCCGGCAATGCCGTTGACGCCGGTTTTGGCGTCAATCCTGGCGGTGACCGTGACGGTCAACAAATGTCTCCCATCCAGAGATCCTTCCCCAAAACCCCAGCGGTGTTTCTCAAATCTCGGCCATTTCCCCCAAACTCCGCCGTCACTTCCCCAATTCCCAATTTCCCCCAGTTTTCCCCATTTCTCCCCAGCCTGTCCCTTCCCCTCCGTCCCAGTGTGGCACAGGGGTCGCTCCAGGGCCCTTTGCACACAAAGCTTTTTGTGCAGCCGGCGCTCTGCCGCAGCACCCAGAGGCTGAGCTGCCCTCTGCCAAACACAGATGTTCACCATGACCAAAACCAGGAACTTTCTGTTTCCTTTCCCGCCCGGCCGGGCCCCGGCAGCTGCCGGGGAGGAAGTGGGGGGAGGCTGCGGAGCCCCAAAATGGCGGCGTCTTCTCCTCCCTCCCTCCTTCCCTTTGTCCCTCCTGGGGCTCCACTGCTCCCTCAGCGGCCGCGGTGTCTGGGGCTGCTCCTTGGGGCTGGGCTGGAATCCTCTCTGGGAGCTATGGACATGGTGATGATGCTGGTGGTGGCACCAAACCCCCATCCCTGGCTCCCCAAATGTCCCAAAATCCCCAAATCCTGCCCCAAATCCCAACCGTTGACCCAATTCTTGACCTTCTCCCACAGTCTCCACCATCTCTGCCCCAACTCTCGACTTTCCCCCAGTTTTGCCCATTTCACACAAATCTCCCCCAGCTCCCCGGGCCCTGATTGGAGGAGGCCTGACCTGGAGGCCAGGGGTGAAGGTTTGGGGCCAATGGTTGAGATTTGGGGCCGGAGCAGGGGCAGGGTTTGGGGTCAGTGCTGACCATTGGGGCGAACGGGGGACATTTGGGACAAAGGGTCAAGGGCTGAGGTTTGGGGGGATGGTCAGGGTTTGGGGACAGGGGGGGCGACACAGGGGTGATGCCAAAACAGGCACGGCCAATATGAGTAGCAGCAGAAGGCCAACCAGCATAGGCAGCTTTCACGCAGAAATAGGATCCGGAATCGTCGTCCTTGAGGTTGTTCATGGTCAGCGTCACCGAGCTCTGCCCGTTGTCCCTGGAGATCCTGAACCGGCCCTGCACCGACGGCGCGTAGCCGGTGAAACCTCCAGTGTTATCGATCCCCGCGAGCCATTCCAGCCTCTGCCCGGCTCTCTGTCGATACCAGCCCATCCCAAATTGTCCGAAACCGAACCCGGCCCCTCGGCAGAGGAGGCGCAGGGACCCCCGGGGGCTGGAGGTGCCCCCCGCGCCCCAGCAGGGTCACGGCCGCCCGGAGCCCCGCGGGACAGAGGGGAGATGGGGATGGACAAAGCTCAACATTGACCCAAACCCTGACCCTTGGCCCCAAACTGGGACCCTTGGAGTTCATCACCCTCCTCCCAGGTGGGTCCCGCCCCTTTTCCCAGGCGGCCATGCTCTCTGTGACCCCGCAGCCAATCGGGTTTCTCATCCCCTGCCGAGGCTCCGGGTTCAGTTTCGGCCGTTTTGGATCCAGTTGGTTCCGCCAGAGCCCCGGGCAGGCGCTGGGGCGGCTCGCGGGGACCAGCAGCGGCGGCGGCACCGCGTACGCGCCGTCGGCGCGGGGCCGGGTCAGGATCCGCAGGGACAACGGGCGGAGCTCGGCGACGCCGACCACGAACAACCTCGAGGACGAGGATTCCGCCACCTATTTCTGTGCCAAAAATTCTGATAACAGTTGTTGCGGTGCTGGTGCTCCTCTTGATCCATCTAATCCCATCGTCGGGTCCCACCCTGTCCCCATGTCCCAGACTCTTCCTCCATTCCTGTCCCCCTGTCCCAGCTCTGGGCTGGCTCTGCCCCAATCTCAGCTCCTGGCCCCAAACCTCAGCTCTGGGCTCCGAGGCTCAGCCGAGGTCCCCAAACCTGGGTGCAAATGGTCGAGATTTGGGGAGATTGGGTCAGATTTGGTCCGTGGCTGTGACACAGATCCGCCACAGAAATTTTGGGCCAGAACGGGTCCAGTTGGGCAAAAATGGTTGGGATTTGTGGCACGAGGCCGAGCTCAGGGTGAAACCGGCCCTGATTTGGGGCCAGGAGCTGGGATTTGGGGCCAGGAGCTGAGATTTGGGGCCAGGAGCTGGGATTTGGGGCCAGGAGCTGGGATTGGGGCCAGGAGCTGGGATTTGGGGCCAGGAGCTGGGATTTGGGGCCAGGAGCTGCGATTTGGGGACAGAGCAGGGCAGGCTTGGGACAAAGGGTCGGGAGTGGGGTCAGGGTTTGCAGGGAAGGGTCTGGGGAACGGGGACAGGTGGGGACACAGCCATGGCAACAGGACCAACGCCAGCCCTGTCACCATATCCAGCAGGAGAACTATCAGTATTAAAAGATTTCACACAGAAATAGGTGGCGGAATCCTCGTCCTTGAGGTTGTTCATGGTCAGCGTCACCGAGCTCTGCCCGTTGTCCCTGGAGATCGTGACCCGGCCCTTGACCGAATCCGAGTAGTAGGCGCTGCCACCTTTGCTGATCCTTGCCACGGATTCCAGCCCCTTCTCAGGAATCTGTCGCACCCAGCCCACCCCAAAACTCCCAAAATCGAACCCGGCCCCTCGGCAGAGGAGGCGCAGGGACCCCCGGGGGGCTGGAGGTGCCCCCCGCACTCCAGCAGGGTCACGGCTGGCCGGAGCCCCGCGGGACAAAGCGGAGATGGGGATGAGAAACCTGATTGGCCGACGGCCTCAAAGTGGGTGTGTCAAACTGGAAAAAGGGGCGGGACCCACCTGGGAGGGGCAGCAGGAGAACCAGGATGGGGAGGTGCAAAGGTCCCAGTTTGGGGCCAATAATCAGGATTTTGGGGCCAATGTTGAGCTTTGGCCCCACCCCCATCTCCCCTTTGACAGAGAGGAGAAGCGTGCAGAGCTTTGCCGACAGCTGGTTGGCTGTTAAAGGCCACGCCCACATAATGCCGCTGGTCAAGCGGAGGAGCCCGCAGCCAGTGTCCAATGACAGGCGAGGACATCGTGCCCTCGGTGCCGCAGGATAGGAGAAAACATCCTTGGCGGAAATACGAGGAGGAGTTTCAACGAAATACCCACAAGGACGCAGAAGGAGGCGCGGTTGGCCGATGAGCGACCGACCAATGGTGAGCCGGCCTTTGAAATATGCATGAGCCTCATTAACACCGCTATAACGATGCGTGCCCGTCAATAAAGTTCGAGACTTGCTGATCTCTCGCATCGCGCGCCGCGTTCCTCCCGCCCGTCCCAACAGAGATGGGGACGAGGCCAAAGCTCAACCCTTGGCCCCAAAATCCCAGTGATTGTCCCCAATTTGTGACAATTTGTCCTTCTCCTCCTGCCCCTGCTCGCCCTCCCCGGTGGGTCTCACCCCTTTTTCCAGCTGGCCACGCCCACTTCCGGCCCACGGCCAATCAGGCTTCTCATCCCCATCTCCCCTTTGTCCCGCGGGGCTCCGGGCGGCCGTGACCCTGCTGGGGCGCGGGGGGCACCTCCAGCCCCCCGGGGGTCCCTGACGTTGCTGTGCCGAGGGGCCGGGCTCGGTTTTGGGGATTATGGAATGTTCTGGATCCGCCAGAGCCCCGGGCAGGGTTTGGAATACGTCGCAGGCATCTACAGCGATGGCGGCACCACCGGCTACGCGCCGTCGGTGCAGGGCCGGGTCAGGATCTGCAGGGACACCGGGCGGAGCTCGGCGACGCCGACCACGAACAACCTCAAGGACGAGGATTCCCGAGGATTCCGCCACCTATTTCTGTGCCAAAAACTCTGATAACAGTTGTTGCGGTGCTGGTGCTCCTCTTGATCCATCTGATCCCATCGTCGGGTTCCACCCTCTCCCCATGTCCCCGACACTTCCTCCATTCCTGTCCCCCTGTCCCAGCTCTGGGCTGGCTCTGCCCCAATCTCAGCTCCTGGCCCCAAACCTCAGCTCTGGGCTCCGAGGCTCAGCCGAGGTCCCCAAACCTGGGTGCAAATGGTCGAGATTTGGGGAGATTGGGCCAGATTTGGTCCGTGGCTGTGACACAGATCCGCCACAGAAATTTTGGGCCAGAACGGGTCCAGTTGGGCAAAAATGGTTGGGATCTGTGGCACGAGGCCGAGCTCAGGGTGAAACCGGCCCTGATTTGGGGCCAGGAGCTGGGATTTGGGGCCAGGAGCTGGGATTTGGGGCCAGGAGCTGGGATTTGGGGACAGAGCAGGGCAGCCTTGGGACAAAGGGTCGGGAGTGGGGTCAGGGTTTGCAGGGAAGGGTCTGGGGAACGGGGACAGGTGGGGACACAGCCATGGCAACAGGACCAACGCCAGCCCTGTCACCATATCCAGCAGGAGAACTATCAGTATTAAAAGATTTCACACAGAAATAGGTGGCGGAATCCTCGTCCTTGAGGTTGGTCATGGTCAGCGTCACCGAGCTCTGCCCGTTGTCCCTGGAGATCGTGAACCGGCCCTTGACCGAATCCGAGTAGTAGGCGCTGCCACCTTTGCTGATCCTTGCCACCGATTCCAGCCCCTTCTCAGGAATCTGTCGCACCCAGCCCACCCCAAAACTCCCAAAATCGAACCCGGACCCTCGGCAGAGGAGGCGCAGGGACCCCCGCGGGGCTGGAGGTGCCCCCCGCACTCCAGCAGGGTCACGGCCGCCCGGAGCCCCGCGGGACAAAGCGGAGATGGGGATGAGAAACCTGATTGGCCGAGGGCCTCAAAGTGGGTGTGTCAAACTGGAAAAAGGGGCGGGACCCACCTGGGAGGGGCAGCAGGAGAACCAGGATGGGGAGGTGCAAAGGTCCCAGTTTGGGGCCAATAATCAGGATTTTGGGGCCAATGTTGAGCTTTGGCCCCACCCCCATCTCCCCTTTGACAGAGAGGAGAAGCGTGCAGAGCTTTGCCGACAGCTGGTTGGCTGTTAAAGGCCACGCCCACATAATGCCGCTGGTCAAGCTTGAAGGGGACGAGCACAGGAGCCCGCAGCCAGTGTCCAATGACAGGCGAGGACATCGTGCCCTCGGTGCCACAGCAGGATAGGAGAAAACATCCTTGGCGGAAATACGAGGAGGAGTTTCAACGAAATACCCACAAGGACGCAGAAGGAGGCGCGGTTGGCCGATGAGCGACCGACCAATGGTGAGCCGGCCTTTGAAATATGCATGAGCCTCATTAACACCGCTATAACGATGCGTGCCTGTTAATAAAATTCGAGATTTGCTGATCTCTCGCATCGCGCGCCGCGTTCCTCCCGCCCGTCCCAACAGAGATGGGGACGAGGCCAAAGCTCAACCCTTGGCCCCAAAATCCCAGCGATTGTCCCCAGTTTGTGACAATTTGTCCTTCTCCTCCCGCTCCTGCTCGCCCTCCCCGGTGGGTCTCACCCCTTTTTCCAGCTGGCCACGCCCACTGCCGGCCCACGGCCAATCAGGTTTCTCATCCCCATCTCCCCTTTGTCCCGCGGGGCTCCGGGCGGCCGTGACCCTGCTGGGGCGCGGGGGGCACCTCCAGCCCCCCGGGGGGTCCCTGCGCCTCCTCTGCCGAGGGTCCGGGCTCGGTTTTGGGGATTATGGAATGTTCTGGATCCACCAGAGCCCCGGGCAGGCGCTGGAGTGGCTCGCAGCGATCAGCAGCGATGGCAGCACCGGCTACGCGCCGTCGGTGCAGGGCCGGTTCACGATCTCCAGGGACAACGGGCAGAGCTCGGTGACGCTGACCATGACCAACCTCAAGGACGACGATTCCGCCACCTATTTCTGTGTGAAATCTTTTAATACTGATAGTTCTCCTGCTGGTTATGGTGACAGGGCTGGCGTTGGTCCTGTTGCCATGGCTGTGTCCCCACCTGTCCCCGTTCCCCAGACCCTTCCCTGCAAACCCTGACCCCACTCCCGACCCTTTGTCCCAAGGCTGCCCTGCTCTGTCCCCAAATCCCAGCTCCTGGCCCCAAATCCCAGCTCCTGGCCCCAAATCAGGGCCGGTTTCACCCTGAGCTCGGCCTCGTGCCACAAATCCCAACCATTTTTGCCCAACTGGACCCGTTCTGGCCCAAAATTTCTGTGGCGGATCTGTGTCACAGCCACGGACCAAATCTGGCCCAATCTCCCCAAATCTCGACCATTTGCACCCAGGTTTGGGGACCTCGGCTGAGCCTCGGAGCCCAGAGCTGAGGTTTGGGGCCAGGAGCTGAGATTGGGGCAGAGCCAGCCCAGAGCTGGGACAGGGGGACAGGAATGGAGGAAGTGTCGGGGACATGGGGACAGGGTGGAACCCGACGATGGGATCAGATGGATCAAGAGGAGCACCAGCACCGCAACAACTGTTATCAGAGTTTTTGGCACAGAAATAGGTGGCGGAATCCTCGTCCTCGGGGCTGTTCGCGGTCAGCGTCACCGAGCTCTGCCCGTTGTCCCGGGAGATCGTGAACCGGCCCTTGACCGAATCCGCGTAGTAGGCGCTGCCACTGCTGTAGATCCCTGCGAGCCACTCCAGCCCCTGCCCGGGCCTCTGGCGCACCCAGTTCATGGTGACACTGCCAAAACCGAACCCGGACCCTCGGCAGAGGAGGCGCAGGGACCCCCCGGGGGGCTGGAGGTGCCCCCCGCGCCCCAGCAGGGTCACGGCCGCCCGGAGCCCCGCGGGACAAACGGGAGATGATGGAAATCAAAACTCTGATTGGTCAAGGGCCCCCAAGTGGGTGTGGCCTGCTCGACAATGGGGTAGAACCCTCCTGGGAGGATGATGAACTCCAAGGGTCTCAGTTTGGGGCCCAGAGTCAGGATTTGGGTCAATGTTGAGCTTTGGCCTCATCCCCATCTCCCAACCAACAACCCCAAGGACGAGGATTCCGGATCCCGTTGCTGTGCCAAATGTTGCCGCGGTGGTTGCGCTTACCCTGCTCCTGCTTCCGGTGTTGGTGGTGGTTGTGGTCCCGAGCCCTCTCCTCCGTATTTTCAAACACCACAGAATTCTCTGATCCCTCCCCCAAACCTCCGCCCTTTTTATCAAATCTCCACCATTTCCCCCAAACTCCGCCCCCGCCGCCCCAACTCTGGACTTTCTCCGCCCATTTCGCCCATTTCGCCCGAATCTCCCTTGGCTGCCCGGGCCCTGATTGGCTGAGCTGGCACGGGCAGAAACGGGAACCCCTGGAGAGCAAATCCTGGACTGGGGGACGCGTTTGAAGGTTCGGGGGCAATTGTTGAGATTTGGGGCAGGAGCGGGGCAGGGTTTGGGGGTCAGCGCCGACCCTTGGGGCAAACGGGGCACAAAGGGTGAAGATCTGGGTCGGTGGGCGAGCTTTGGGATGAAAATCGGCGCTTTGGGGTTAAAATGGCGGGAGCGGAGCGAACGCCAGGAGCTCGGCGCCGTCGCGGGCGCCGTCGCCGCGACCGACGGCGGCCCAACAAGCAGCGCGAAAAGATTTGGCGCGGAAATCGGATCCGGAATCGGCGTCCTTGAGGTCGTCCGTGGTCGGCTCAGCCCGGTGTCCCTCAAGATCCGGAACCGCCGCTGGTTTTATTTTTTTTTCCCTCGAAAAAACGCCCCGGATCGTCCGCAGCTCTTTATTTTTTTTATCGTCTCGTTCCATCATAAATTTTAATCGCCCAAAATTGAATTACCCGAATTCTAATCGCTCTGATCACATTGGTATTTTTATTACCGTTTTATTGCTGATAAACTTTTGAAAATTGTAAAAAAAATGAGATTTTTTGGCGTTTTTTTTACATTCCTCTTCCCCCTCCTCCTCCTTCCTTCGTCTTCCTCCTCCTTTGTGGGTTTGGGTGGAAAAATCCCAATTTTGGCATCGATTCTTGTGCTCTGATCATGTTGGTGTTTTTGTTACCGTTTTATTGCTGATAAACTCTCGAAAATTGCAAAAAAATGAGGTTTTTTGGCGTTTTTTTAAAATTCCTCTTCCTCCCCCTCCTTCCTTCGTCTTCCTCCTCCTTTGTGGGTTTGGGTGGAAAAATCCCAATTTTGGGATCGGTTCTTGGGTTAAAATGCAAATTAATCCGTGACCTCCCGATTGGATAGTTCAGGATGGTTTAATTAGGAAAATTTAATTGGGTTCATTTAATTAGGGTACTTAACAGGTGCCATTTTTTAATTGGATAGTTTAATTAGGACAGTTAATAGGCGTCAGTTCTTAATTGGACAGTTTGCCATGTTTTAATGAGGATAATTTAATTAGGATAATTAATAGATGTCAGTTTTTAATTCGATATTTCAGGATGGTTTAATTGGGATAATTAACTGGTCTCAGTCCTTAATTGGATAGTTTAGAATAGTTTAATTAGGACGGTTTAATTAGGATCGTTAATAGGCGCCAGTCCTTAATTGGATCATTCAGGATGTTTGAATGAGGATGGTTTAATCAGGATAATTAACAGGTGTCAGTTCTTAATTGGATAGTTTAGAATAGTTTAATTGGGGTGGTTTAATTAGGATAATTAACAGGCGTCAGCTCATGATAGGATATTTTAGGATCCTTTAATTAGGATCCTTTAATTAAGATCGTTAATAGGTGTCAGGTATCCAATTAATTAAGGAGTTAATTTGGCTTAATTACAGATTTTGGCTCTGGTGCAGATTTGGGGCCAAATCAGAGAATTTTGGGCCAAAAATGGTGAAAATTTGGGTTTTTTCATGTCATTAATGAGCTGTTAATTAGGAGCAATCCAATTAATTTGTGTCCAATTAATTAATGAGTTAATTAGAAGTAGTTACAGGGTTTGGGGCACTTTGGAATCTCTGGTGCAAATTTGGGTCTGAATCAGAAAATTTTGGGGCCAAAATGGTGAAAATTTGGGGTTTTTCAGGTCATTAATGAGCTGTTAATTAGGTGGTATCTAGTTAATTTGTATCCAATTAATTAATGAGTGGATCAGGGTTAATTACCGGGTTTGAAAGATCTCGTGGAGATTTGGGGCCAAATCAGAGAATTTTGGGCCAAAAATGATGAAATTTTGGGATTTTGGGGTCATTAATGAGCTGTTAATTAGGAGCAATCCAATTAATTAATTAACTAATCATGTTTAATTACAAATTTTGCCTCTGGTGCAGATTTTGGGCCCAAACCCGGAGAATTTTGGGGCCAAAACGTTGAAAATTCCGGGCTGGGGGAGGATCCCTGACCTCACCCCTGAAATTTTCCCATTTTTACCCAAAATTTTCGGATTTTTCCCCAAATTTTCCCCTTCGGCCCCAAACTGGGACCCCCGGCCCCGATTCCCGCCCCCTTTGGGCCCCAAATTTTCGCTTTTTTGGGGGAATTTCCGCCGTTTTGCCCAAATCGGCGAATTTCCGATCGCGCTGCGCCCCCCGGCGGCCGCGCGAGGAATTGGCGCCTTCCGATTTCCCGCCAAAAAAACCCGGCCCCGATGACGTCATCGGTTAATTCCCCGCCTTTAATTAGCGTCGATTAATCGTAATTAATTAATTCCGACCGATAATTATTTGTTTAATCGGGGTTTTTTAATTTATTCGCTGTTTTTCTAATAATTAATTAATTGCACTCCTTGTCTGCTAATTAATGAATTGTTTAATTAATTAATTTTTGTTAATTAATTTATTAATTAATTTCATTAATGCCCCAGGAGCTTTCACCAATAATAAATGCCCTTATAAGTTCCTAAATAATTATTATTAATTAACAAATAATGAAATGACTCAGTTTTAATAAACTTTATTAATCAATTAATAATTGAATTGCTTTTATTAATCCCCATGAATTAATTAATTAGATTGCTGTGATAAATCCAGATGGATCCATTAATTAATTAATTAATTAATTATCATAATTCTGGTGATTATCCCCCTACTATCCATTAATTAATTATAGTTCTTCTCCCTAATTAATTAATTAAAATATTGGATGCCTGTGATTAATTGTCATTAATTAATGAATTAATTAAAGGGACTAATGTGATTAACCCCAATCCATTAATTACTTAAAGGGATACCTGAAATTAACCATGATTCTTTAATTAATAAATAGCAATTAACAGCAATTAGCCATTAATTAATGGAGTTCTGCAATTAACTAAAATCCTTTAATCATTTAATTAATTAAAATCAACACTAGGGGCTCCATTAATTAAGCACAGCCCCGTAACTAACCAGGAAACATTAATTGGACTCTTGCAATTAACACTGGGCCAATTAATTAAAGAAATGTCTGCCTGCAATTAACTGGGACCTATTAATTAATAAATTTGGCACCTGCAATTAGCTCGGATCTATTAATTAATTATTTGAGTGCCTGCAATTAATTTGGACTGATTAATTCATGAAATGGACACCTGAAATTGAATAGGATTTATTAATTAATTAATCAGGCTGTTGCAATTAACTTTGGCCTATTAATTAAGGAAATGGAGTCCTGTAATTAACTGGGATCTATTAATTAATGAATCTGACTCTTCCAATCAGCTGGGAATTATTAATTATTGATTTGGGATCTTACAATTACCTCAGACCTATTAATTAATGAATGGGACAATTGCAATTAACTGGGACCCATTAATTACCGAATTGAATTGTCTCTGTAATTATCTCGGACCTATTAATTAATAAATGGGACTATTGCAATTGCCTTGGACCTGTTAATTAATTAAATGGTGTCTGAAAATAATCTCAGGCCTATTAATTAATGGATCTGACTCCTGCAATTAATTTGGACTGATTAATTAATGACTCCAACCCCTGCAATTATCTCGGACCTATTAATTAATGATATAGGCCCTTGAAATTATCTCAGATGTGTTAATTAATGAATCAGACCCATTAATTAATGATTTGGGTCATTGCCATTAACTCAGACTCATTAATTAATGAAACGGATGCCTGCAATTAACTGGGGCCTATTAATTAATGAAAGAGACTCCTGCAATTATCTGGGACCCCTCAATTAATAAATCAGAGTCTTGGAATTATCCTGCACCTATTAATTAATGAACTGAACACATCCAATTAACTTGGACCCATTAATTAATAAATCAGACCCTTAAAATTAATTGGGACCCATTAATTAATTAATCTGACTCTTCCAATTACCTTGGACCTATTAATTAATGGATCGAACCCCTGCAATTAACTGGGAAATTCTAATTAATTATTCCGACTCTTGCAATTAACTGGGACCCCTCAATTAATAAATCAGACCCTTGAAATTAACTGGGACCCATTAATTAATAAATCCGACTCTTCCAATTACCTTGGACCTATAAATTAATGGATTGAACCTCTGCAATTAACTGGGACCCACTAATTAATAAAACAGACCCTTAAAATTAACTGGAACCCATTAATTAATAAATCAGACCCTTGCAATTAACTGGGACCCCTTAATTAACAAATCAGACCCTTAAAATAAACTCAGACCCATTAATTATTGGATCGAATCCCTGCAATTAACTGGGACTTATTAATTAATTAATCCAACTCTTGCAATTAACTGGGACCCATTAATTAACAAATCAGACCCTTAAAATCAACTCAAACCCATTAATTACCAAATCTGACTCCTGCAATTAACTGGGACCCATTAATTAACACATCAGACCCTTGAAATTAACTGGGACCCCATTAATTAATAAATCAGACCCTTAAAATTAATCCAGACCCATTAATTAACGAATCCGACTCTCGCCATTAACTCGAACCTGCTAAACAATTAACCCGGACCCATTAATCAATTAACGAATCGGATAATTGCGATAAACCTGGACCCCATTAAACAATTAACCCGGACCCATTCATCAATTAACGAATGGGATAATTGCGATGAACCCGGACCCCATTAAACAATTAACCCCGACCCATTAATCAATTAACAAATTGGATAATTGCGATTAACCCGGACCCCATTAAACAATTAACCCGGACCCATTAATCAATTAACGAATCGGGTAATTGCGATAAACCCGGACCCCATTAAACAATTAACCCGGACCCATTAATTAATTAACGAATCGGGTAATTGCGATGAACCCGGACCCCATTAAACAATTAACCCCGACCCATTAATCAATTAACGAATGGGATAATTGCGATAAACCCGCACCCGTCAAACAATCAACCGCGGCCCGTCAATCACCAAACCCAACCCCCTCCAATCAAGCCAAGCCCCGCCCCCTTTCCCTTAAGCCCCGCCCCCTTTCCCTTAAGCCCCGCCCCTCTGGGCTATAAATGCCCCCGTCCCCTCCGGCCCGGCACCGTCGCCGCCATGGCCGCGTCCCCCCTGCCCGCCCTGGCCTTCCTCGCCCTCCTCGCCCTCCCGGGTCAGCCACGCCCCTTTTCCCCCTGACCACGCCCCCTTTCCCTCAAACCCCGCCCCTTTCCCCCCATTTTTTAACGATTTTCTATTATTTTTTTTACGATTTGACGGAACTTTAACGCTTTCTCCCCGTTCCTCCCGCAGGGCTCCGGGCGGCCGTGACCCTGGTGGAGTCCGGGGGGGACCTGCAGCCCCCCGGGGGGTCCCTGCGCCTCCTCTGCCGCGTCTTTGGGGACAAATCCGGCGGTTTCGGGATCCTCTGGGTGCGGCAGAGGAGAAACGACCCCAGATTGGAGATTTTGGGCGGGGGGAGGTTCAGGGTGGGGGAGGGGGCGGCGCTGGAGGGGGAGGGGCTGCAGGAGGGCGATTCCGGCGCCTATTTCTGCGCCGTCGCTCACGGCGGCGCCGCGCGAAGGGGAAGGGTGGGCGAAACCCAACGGGGGGTGGGGTGGTCACGGTTGGGTTGGGTGGAAGAGGAAGACGGGGTTGGGTTGGGTTGGGTTGGTCATGGTTGGGTGGAAGAGGAAGAGGGGGTTGGGTTGGTCATGGTTGTGTTGAATTGAGTTGGGTTGGGTTGGGTTGGGTTGAGTTGGGTTGAGTTGGGTTGGGTTGGGTTGAGTTGAGTTTGATTGGGTTGGTCGTGGTTGGGTGGAAGAGGAAGAGGAAGCTGAGTTCGTCATGGCTGAGTTGAGTTGAGTTGGGTCGGGTTGAGTTGAGTTGGGTTGAGTTGAGTTGGGTTGGGTTGAAGAGGAAGAGGAAGTTGAGTTGTGTTGGGTTGGTCATGGTTGAGTTGGGTTGAGTGGGAGAGGAAGGAGGAAATTGGGTCGGTCATGGTTGAGTTGGGTTGGGTTGGCCATAGGTTGGGTGGAAGAGGAAGAGGGGGTTGGGTTGGTCATGATTGTGCTGAATTGAGTTGAGTTGAGTTGGGTTGGGTTGGGTTGGGCTGGGTTGGAAGACGAAGTTGAGTTCATCGTGGTTGAGTTGGGTTGAGTTGAGTTGGGTTGAGTTGTATTGGGTTGGGTTGGATTGAAGATGAAGAGGAAGTTGAGTTGCGTTGGGCTGGTCATGGTTGAGTTGGGTTGGGTTGAAGACGAAGAGGAAGAGGGGGTTGGGTTGGTCATGATTGAGTTGGGCTGAGTTGGGTTGGGTTGGGTTGGGTTGGATCAGTTGGGTTGGGTTGGGTTGGGTTGGGTTGGTTGGGTTGAGTTCATTGCGTTGGGTTGGGTTGGGTTGGGTTGGTTGGGTTGGTTGGGTTGAGTTGGGTTGAGTTGGGTTGGTTGCGTTGAGTTGGGTTGGTTGGGTTGGGTTGGTTGGGTTGGGTTGGGTTGGGTTGGGTTGGTCATGGTTGGGTTGGGTTGAGTTGAGTTTGATTGGGTTGGTCGTGGTTGGGTGGAAGAGGAAGAGGAAGCTGAGTTCGTCATGGCTGAGTTGAGTTGAGTTGAATTGGGTTGAGTTGAGTTGGGTTGAGTTGAGTTGGGTTGGGTTGAAGAGGAAGAGGAAGTTGAGTTGTGTTGGGTTGGTCATGGTTGAGTTGGGTTGAGTGGGAGAGGAAGAGGAAATTGGGTTGGTCATGATTGTGTTGAGTTGAGTTGGGTTGGGTTGGGTTGGGTTGGGTTGGAAGACGAAGTTGAGTTCATCGTGGTTGAGTTGGGTTGAGTTGAGTTGGGTTGAGTTGTATTGGGTTGGGTTGGATTGAAGATGAAGAGGAAGTTGAGTTGCGTTGGGCTGGTCATGGTTGAGTTGGGTTGGGTTGAAGACGAAGAGGAAGAGGGGGTTGGGTTGGTCATGATTGAGTTGGGCTGAGTTGGGTTGGGTTGGGTTGGGTTGGTTGGGTTGGGTTGGGTTGGGTTGGTTGGGTTGGGTTGGTTGGGTTGAGTTGGGTTGGGTTGGTTGGGTTGGGTTGGGTGGGTTGGGTTGGGTTGGGTTGGTTGCGTTGGGTTGGTTGGGTTGGGTTGGGTTGGGTTGGTTGGGTTGGGTTGGGTGGGTTGGGTTGGGTTGGGTTGGTTGCGTTGGGTTGGTTGGGTTGGGTTGGGTTGGTTGGGTTGGATCAGTTGGGTTGGGTTGGGTTGGGTTGGTTGGGTTGGGTTGGTTGGGTTGAGTTGGGTTGGGTTGGGTTGGGTTGGTTGGGTTGGTTGGGTTGGTTGGGTTGAGTTGGTTGGGTTGGGTTGGGTTGGTTGGGTTGGGTTGGTTGGGTTGAGTTGGGTTGGGTTGGGTTGGGTTGGTTGGGTTGGGTTGGGTTGGTTGGGTTGAGTTGGGTTGGGTTGGGTTGGGTTGAGTTGGGTTGGTTGGGTTGGGTGGGTTGAGTTGAGTTGAGTTGGGTTGGTTGAGTTGAGTTGGGTTGGTTGGGTTGGTTGGGTTGGGTTGGTTGGGTTGGTTGGGTTGGTTGGGTTGGGTTGGGTTGGTTGGGTTGGTTGGGTTGGGTTGGGTTGGGTTGGGTTGGGTTGGTTGAGTTGCGTTGGGTTTGGTTGCTCATCATTGTCTTGGGTCGGTCACGCTTGGCTGGAAGACCAAAGTCACAAAAATCCATTTTTGTACGCAAAAACCACAAAAATTTGCTCCATTTCCACATTTTCCCCAATTCTTTCCCCTTTTCCTGCTGAAATCCACCCAATACAAGTCACAAAAATCCCAATTTTTGTACACAAAAAGCACAAAATTCATTCAATTTACACAAAATTCATTCCATTTCCACAAAATTCATTCAATCTCCACATTTCCAGGTGAAACCCACCCAATAAAATTCACAAAAATCCCTTTTTTTTTTGTACACAAAATCACCACATTCGCTCAATTTCCGCATTTCCCCAAATTGCCAGAATTTCTCCCAATTTCTCCCCAATTTCCCCAAAATTCCCCCAATTTTTTCCCCCTTTCGGGATGAAACCCCAATAAAGGTCACCAAAATTCCGATTTTTGTACACAAAAAGCACAAAATTGGTTCCATTTCCACATTTTCCCCAAATTTCCCCCAATTTTTTCCCCCTTTTCCAGGTGCAATCCCAATAAAAGTCACAACAATCCCATTTATTTGTAAATTCATTCCGTTTCCACATTTTCTCCATTTTTCCCATTTTCCCAAATTCCCCCCCTCCAATTCTTTCCCCTTTTCCTGCTGAAATCCACCCAATGCAAGTCACAAAAATCCCAATTTTTGTACACAAAAAGCACAAAATTCATTCAATTTACACAAAATTCATTCAATCTCCACAAAATTCATTCAATCTCCACAAAATTCATTCAATCTCCACATTTCCAGGTGAAACCCACCCAATAAAATTCACAAAAATCCCATTTTTTTTGTACACAAAAATCACAAAATTAATTCCATCTCCACATTTCCAGGTGAAACCCACCCAATAAAAGCCACAAAAATCCCATTTATTTGTACACAGAAAGCACAAAAATTGTTCAATTTCCACGTTTTCCCCAATTTTCCCCGTTTTACTCCATTTCCCCTTTTCTCGGTGAAATCCACCCAATGAAAGTCCCAAAAATCCCATTTTTTTACGCACAAAAATTGTCCAATTCCCCCAAATTCTCCCCTTTCCCCCCATTTTTCTTTCCTCTCCCATTTTTTCTTTTTTCCCCCCAAATCCTCCCGGATTTTCCCGTTTTACCCCCACTTTGTCCAACTTTTTTCCCCCCAAATTTCTCATTTTTTCCCGAACCCCCGGAATTTTTTTCTTTTCCCCAATTTTCTCCCCATTTCCCCCTTTTTTTTTCCCCATTTTTTTCTCCCAAAAATCACCATTTTTTCCCAGTTCCCCCATTTTTTTTCACCATTTTCCCCCCAAATCCCTCTCAATTTTTTCCATTTTTTCCCATTTTCCCCAATTTCCCCCTTTTTTCCCTTTTCCCCCAAAATCTCTCCGAATTTTTCTCTTTTTTTCCCCCCAAAATCTCCCTGAGTTTTCCCCCTTTTTTCCCCCATTTTCCCCCAATTTCCCCTCAAACCCCTCCAAATTTTCCCCGAATTTTTCCCAAATCCCCAGCAAAATTTCCCCCCGATTTTTTCCTTTTTTTCCACTTTCTTCCCCCTTTTTTTGCCCATTTTTTCCCAAATCTCCCAGTATTTCCCCCCCTTTTTCCCCCCAATTTTCCCCCTTTTTCCCCCTCCATTTCCCACCCATTTTTCCCTTTTTTCCCCCCATTTTCCCCCAAAACCCTCTCCGGATTTTTCCCATTTTTTCCCCGTTTTCCCCCAAATCCCGCTGAATTTTCCCCATTTTCCTCATTTTTTTCTCCATTTTTTCCCATTATTTCCCATTTCCTCCATTTTTTCTCCCCAAAATCCCAATTTTCCACAATTTTCCCCATTTCCCCCCCCAAATTCCCCCAGATTTTTTCCCCTTCTTTTTCTCCCCCCAAAAATCACAATTTTCCCAATTTTTTTCCCATTTTCTCTCAAAAATTCAAATTTTTTCCCATTCCCCCCCTTTTTTCCCCTATTTCCCCCCCAAATTCCCCCGGATTTTCCCCATTTTTCTTCTCCCAAAAAAATCACACATTTCCCAATTTTTTTCCAGTTTTCTCTCTTTTTTCCTATTCTTTCCCCATTCCCCCTCAAAATCTCAAATTTTGCCCCATTTTGCCCCATTTTTCCCCCCAAAAATCCCAATTTTTTCCCATTTTCCCCATTTTTCTCCCCAAATGCCCCTGATTTTTCCCCATTTTCATCCATTTTCCCCCCTTTTTTCCCCAATTTTTCCCCCAATTTTTCCCCATTTTCCCCTAAAATTTCCCCATTTTTTTCTCCATTTCCCCCTCATTTTCCCCCCAATTTTTCCACATTTTTCCCCCCAAACCCCTCCGGATTTTTCCCATTTTCCCCCTTTTTTTACCCAAATCCCGCTGTTTTTTTTCCCCCGTTTTTCCCAATTTCTCCCCCTTAATTTTCCCCCCAAAAATTCCCATTTTTTTTCCCATTCTCCCCCCTTTTTTCCCCTATTTCCCCCCCAATTTTTCCCCGAATTTTCCCCCATTTTTCCCCCTTTTCCCCTCCCCTCCCCCCGCTGTATTTTTGCCGATTTTGGGGTTTTTGGCGCCCTCGGTGTCACCGTGGCAGCGGCGCCGGCGCTGCTGCTGCTCCCGGGGCGCAAACGCCGACAAAAACCCCAAAAACCCCAAAAAACCCCCAAAAATCCCAATTTCACCCCAAACCTCCCAAATTCGGACCTTTTAAACCCAAATCCCGCCCGGACCCCCCCGAATAAAAATGGTTTTTTCCCCGTTTTCCCCCTTTTTTTCCCCAAAATATTTTAATTTTTTCCCCAAATATTTCCCGTTTTTTCTCCATCTTTCCCCCAAATATTTCAATTTTTTCCCATTTTTCCACATTTTCCCCGTTTTGCCCCAATTTTTTTCCCTTTTCTCCTCAAAATATTTCAATTTTTCCCCTTCTTTACCCCCAAATATCTCAATTTTTTCCCATTTTCCCCTTATATCCCCCCCAAAACCCCCATTTTTACCCCAAAAAATCCCCAAAAATCCTTAAAAAAACCTCAAAAAATCCCCCAAAAACCCAAATTTCGCCCCAAAGTCCCCAAATTCCGGCCTTTTAAACCCAAATCCAGCCCGGATCCCCCCGAATAAAAATTATTTTCCCCCGTTTTTCCCTTTTATTTTCCTCAAATATTTTACATTTTCCCACATTTCCCCCCCTCAAATATCTCAATTTTTTCCCACTTTCCCCTCAAATATTTCATTTTTTTTCCCATTTTCAACAATTTTCCCCCCAGTTCTCTCCGGATTTTTCCCCCAAATATCTCAATTTTCCCTTTTTTCCCCGTTTTCCTCCCTTTTTTTCTCCCAAAAAACCCCAAAACCCCAATTTTTACCCAAAAAAATCCTCCAAAACTCCTGCAAAAAAATCCTTTAAAAAATCCGTCAAAACCCCCCAAAAACCTCTCAAAAAAACCCCCCAAAATCCCCATTTTTATCCCAAAAACCACCCCAAAAAATAAAAAAAAATCCCCCAAAAATTTCCCCCAAAATCCCGTTAAAATCTCCCATTTTTACCCCAAAAAATCCTTTTAAAAAACCCTAAAAAAATTTCCATTTTTGCCCCCAAAACCGCACCACTCCGCACCAAAAAACCTTATTCAAAACTTCTAAAAAAAAACCTCCAAAACCCCGGAAAAAACCCCAAAATTCCCCCCAAAACCGCCAATTTTTACCCTTAAAAATCCAAAAATCCCCATTTCCCCCATTTATTTTTCCTCATTTTTCCCTCAATTTCCCCCACTTTTCCTGCCAAAAACCCCAAATTTTGCCCCAATTTCCCCCCATTTTCCGCCTAATGAAACCCCCAAATTTACCCCCAATTCCCCCCATTTTTTACCCCAAAAAACCCAATTTTCCCCCTTTTTACCCCCCCAAAAATCCCAATTTTCCCCTCCAACCCCCCCAATTTTTCTCTCAAAAAAATCCCAATTTTTACCCCCCAAAAAATCCAATTTCCCCCCATTTTTTACCCCCCATTCCCCTCCAAAAAAATAAAACCCCCAAATTTTCCCATTTTTAAGCCAAAAAATCCAATTGCCCCCCCCCAAAAAATCCCGGTTTTCCCCATTTTTCCTCATTCTCTCCCTATTTTTCCCATTTTTTTCTTCTCATTTCTCCCCATTTTTCCCCCCCAAAAACCCCCCAATTTTTCCCACAAAATCCCAATTTCCCCCCTTTTTTTACCCCCGAAAAATTCCAATTTTCCCCTCCCCCAAAAACCCCAATTTCCCCCCATTTTTACCCCTAAAAACCCCAAATTTCCCCCCTTTTTCCCCCCAAAAAACCCAATTTTTATCCCAAAAAATCCTAATTTTTATCCCAAAAAACCCCAATTTTTATCCCAAAAAAATCCCAATTTTTATCCCAAAAAACCCCAATTTTTATCCCAAAAAATCCCAATT
>NW_026536283.1:0-79893 GCF_028551555.1 Melozone crissalis | reverse complement strand
GAGAAAGAAAGTTGTCCAAAACAGCTTGCAATCGAATGTTCATGTGAATAGAAAAGGCAGGAGAGTGGTCAGGTACTGTTTTCTCTCAGTTGGCAAGCTGCGCACACAATCGCAGTGTTGTACAGCTTGTTTCATCACCTTTGCGAAGTTGCCGCTCTCTCCGGCTCCCGGAGACGAAGAAGCTGCTTCTTCGCGCAAAGACGATTCTGCCGCTCACAGTGCTCTGCGGTGTGCGCCTTCTGCCGAAAGACGCAGGGAGCGGTGCTTAGCTCTGCAGAGCACCGTACCTTCGTCTTTAGCCTCTCTTCTCGTCTACATCTTAGCAAAAAGCTTTTCCACTCTGTCTGGCAAGGAGAAACTGTGCCAGCACAAAAAGCATCTCCCATCGTGTTCTAGAGGCTGCACGGAAGTCTGGTGAGTGTTTTGCAAGAAGAGAAAGAAAGTTGTCCAAAACAGCTTGCAATCGAATGTTCATGTGAATAGAAAAGGCAGGAGAGTGGTCAGGTACTGTTTTCTCTCAGTTGGCAAGCTGCGTACACAATCGCAGTGTTGTACAGCTTGTTTCATCACCTTTGCCAAGTTGCCGCTCTCTCCGGCTCCCGGAGACGAAGAAGCTGCTTCTTCGCGCAAAGACGATTCTGCCGCTCACAGTGCTCTGCGGTGTGCGCCTTCTGCCGAAAGAGCCCCGGGAGCGGTGCTTAGCTCTGCAGAGCACCATCCCTGCTTCTTTAGCCTCTCTTCTCGTCTACATCTTAGCAAAAAGCTTTTCCACTCTGTCTGGCAAGGAGAAACTGTGCCAGCACAGAAAACATCTCCCATCGTCTTCTAGAGGCTGCACGGAGGTCTGCCGAGTGTTTTGCAAGAAGAGAAAGAAAGTTGTCCAAAACAGCTTGCAATCGAATGTTCATGTGAATAGAAAAGGCAGGAGAGTGGTCAGGTACTGTTTTCTCTCAGTTGGCAAGCTGCGCACACAATCGCAGTCTTGTACAGCTTGTTTCATCACCTTTGCGAAGTTGCCGCTCTCTCCGGCTCCCGGAGACGAAGAAGCTGCTTCTTCGCGCAAAGACGATTCTGCCGCTCACAGTGCTCTGCGGTGTGCGCCTTCTGCCGAAAGACGCAGGGAGCGGTGCTTAGCTCTGCAGAGCACCGTACCTTCATCTTTAGCCTCTCTTCTCGTCTACATCTTAGCAAAAAGCTTTTCCACTCTGTCTGGCAAGGAGAAACTGTGCCAGCACAAAAAACATCTCCCATCGTGTTCTAGAGGCTGCACGCAGGCCTGCCGAGTGTTTGGCAAGAAGAGAAAGAAAGTTGTCCAAAACAGCTTGCAATCGAATGTTCATGTGAATAGAAAAGGCAGGAGAGTGGTCAGGTACTGTTTTCTCTCACTTGGCAAGCTGCGCACACAATCGCAGTGTTGTACAGCTTGTTTCATCACCTTTGCGAAGTTGCCGCTCTCTCCGGCTCCCGGAGACGAAGAAGCTGCTTCTTCGCGCAAAGACGATTCTGCCGCTCACAGTGCTCTGCAGTGTGCGGCTTCTGCCGAAAGAGGCCCGGGAGCGGTGCTTAGCTCTGCAGAGCACCGTACCTTCGTCTTTAGCCTCTCTTCTCGTCTACATCTTAGCAAAAAGCTTTTCCACTCTGTCTGGCAAGGAGAAACTGTGCCAGCACAGAAAACATCTCCCATCGTGTTCTAGAGGCTGCACGGAGGTCTGCCGAGTGTTTTGCAAGAAGAGAAAGAAAGTTGTCCAAAACAGCTTGCAATCGAATGTTCATGTGAATAGAAAAGGCAGGAGAGTGGTCAGGTACTGTTTTCTCTCACTTGGCAAGCTGCGCACACAATCGCAGTGTTGTACAGCTTGTTTCATCACCTTTGCCAAGTTGCCGCTCTCTCCGGCTCCCGGAGACGAAGAAGCTGCTTCTTCGCGCAAAGACGATTCTGCCGCTCACAGTGCTCTGCGGTGTGCGGCTTCCGCCGAAAGAGATCCGGGAGCGGTGCTTAGCTCTGCAGAGCACCGTACCTTCGTCTTTAGCCTCTCTTCTCGTCTACATCTTAGCAAAAAGCTTTTCCACTCTGTCTGGCAAGGGGAAACTGTGCCAGCACAGAAAACATCTCCCATCGTGTTCTAGAGGCTGCACGGAGGTTTGCCAAGTGTTTTGCAAGAAGTGAAAGAAAGTTGTCCAAAACAGCTTCCAATCGAATGTTCATGTGAATAGAAAATGCAGGAGAGTGGTCAGGTACTGTTTTCTCTCAATTGGAAAGCTGCGCACACAATCGCAGTGTTGTACGGCTTGTTTCATCACCTTTGCGAAGTTGCCGCTCTCTCCGGCTCCCGGAGACGAAGAAGCTGCTTCTTCGCGCAAAGACCATTCTGCCGCTCACAGTGATCTGCGGTGTGCGCCTTCTGCCGAAAGACGCCCGGGAGCGGTGCTTAGCTCTGCAGAGCACCGTACCTTCGTCTTTAGCCTCTCTTCTCGTCTACATCTTAGCAAAAAGCTTTTCCACTCTGTCTGGCAAGGAGAAACTTTGCCAGCACAGAAAACATCTCCCATCGTGTTCTAGAGGCTGCACGGAGGTCTGCCGAGTGTTTTGCAAGAAGAGAAAGAAAGTTGTCCAAAACAGCTTGCAATCGAATGTTCATGTGAATAGAAAAGGCAGGAGAGTGGTCAGGTACTGTTTTCTCTCAGTTGGCAAGCTGCGCACACAATCGCAGTCTTGTACAGCTTCTTTCATCACCTTTGCCAAGTTGCCGCTCTCTCCGGCTCCCGGAGACGAAGAAGCTGCTTCTTCGCGCAAAGACGATTCTGCCGCTCACAGTGCTCTGCGGTGTGCGCCTTCTGCCGAAAGAGCCCCGGGAGCTGTGCTTAGCTCTGAGAAGCACCGTACCTGCTTCTTTAGCCTCTCTTCTCGTCTACATCTTAGCAAAAAGCTTTTCCACTCTGTCTGGCAAGGAGAAACTGTGCCAGCACAGAAAACATCTCCCATCGTGTTCTAGAAGCTGCACGGAGGTCTGCCAAGTGTTTTGCAAGAAGAGAAAGAAAGTTGTCCAAAACAGCTTGCAATCGAATGTTCATGTGAATAGAAAAGGCAGGAGAGTGGTCAGGTACTGTTTTCTCTCACTTGGCAAGCTGCGCACACAATCGCAGTGTTGTACAGCTTGTTTCATCACCTTTGCCAAGTTGCCGCTCTCTCCGGCTCCCGGAGACGAAGAAGCTGCTTCTTCGCGCAAAGACGATTCTGCCGCTCACAGTGCTCTGCGGTGTGCGCCTTCTGCCGAAAGAGCCCCGGGAGCGGTGCTTAGCTCTGAGAAGCACCATACCTGCTTCTTTATCCTCTCTTCTCGTCTACATCTTAGCAAAAAGCTTTTCCACTCTGTCTGGCAAGGAGAAACTGTGCCAGCACAGAAAACATCTCCCATCGTCTTCTAGAGGCTGCACGGAGGTCTGCCGAGTGTTTTGCAAGAAGAGAAAGAAAGTTGTCCAAAACAGCTTGCAATCGAATGTTCATGTGAATAGAAAAGGCAGGAGAGTGGTCAGGTACTGTTTTCTCTCACTTGGCAAGCTGCGCACACAATCGCAGTGTTGTACAGCTTGTTTCATCACCTTTGCCAAGTTGCCGCTCTCTCCGGCTCCCGGAGACGAAGAAGCTGCTTCTTCGCGCAAAGACGATTCTGCCGCTCACAGTGCTCTGCGGTGTGCGCCTTCTGCCGAAAGACGCAGGGAGCGGTGCTTAGCTCTGCAGAGCACCGTACCTTCGTCTTTAGCCTCTCTTCTCGTCTACATCTTAGCAAAAAGCTTTTCCACTCTGTCTGGCAAGGAGAAACTGTGCCAGCACAGAAAACATCTCCCATCGTCTTCTAGAGGCTGCACGGAGGTCTGCCGAGTGTTTTGCAAGAAGAGAAAGAAAGTTGTCCAAAACAGCTTGCAATCGAATGTTCATGTGAATAGAAAAGGCAGGAGAGTGGTCAGGTACTGTTTTCTCTCACTTGGCAAGCTGCGCACACAATCGCAGTGTTGTACAGCTTCTTTCATCACCTTTGCCAAGTTGCCGCTCTCTCCGGCTCCCGGAGACGAAGAAGCTGCTTCTTCGCGCAAAGACGATTCTGCCGCTCACAGTGCTCTGCAGTGTGTGTCTTCTGCCGAAAGAGATCCGGGAGCTGTGCTTAGCTCTGCAGAGCACCGTACCTTCGTCTTTAGCCTCTCTTCTCGTCTACATCTTAGCAAAAAGCTTTTCCACTCTGTCTGGCAAGGAGAAACTGTGCCAGCACAGAAAACATCTCCCATCGTGTTCTAGAGGCTGCACGGAGGTCTGCCGAGTGTTTTGCAAGAAGAGAAAGAAAGTTGTCCAAAACAGCTTCCAATCGAATGTTCATGTGAATAGAAAAGGCAGGAGAGTGGTCAGGTACTGTTTTCTCTCAGTTGGCAAGCTGCGCACACAATCGCAGTGTTGTACAGCTTGTTTCATCACCTTTGCCAAGTTGCCGCTCTCTCCGGCTCCCGGAGACGAAGAAGCTGCTTCTTCGCGCAAAGACGATTCTGCCGCTCACAGTGCTCTGCAGTGTGTGTCTTCTGCCGAAAGAGATCCAGGAGCTGTGCTTAGCTCTGCAGAGCACCGTACCTTCGTCTTTAGCCTCTCTTCTCGTCTACATCTTAGCAAAAAGCTTTTCCACTCTGTCTGGCAAGGAGAAACTGTGCCAGCACAGAAAACATCTCCCATCGTGTTCTAGAGGCTGCACGGAGGTCTGCCGAGTGTTTTGCAAGAAGAGAAAGAAAGTTGTCCAAAACAGCTTGCAATCGAATGTTCATGTGAATAGAAAAGGCAGGAGAGTGGTCAGGTACTGTTTTCTCTCACTTGGCAAGCTGCGCACACAATCGCAGTGTTGTACAGCTTGTTTCATCACCTTTGCCAAGTTGCCGCTCTCTCCGGCTCCCGGAGACGAAGAAGCTGCTTCTTCGCGCAAAGACGATTCTGCCGCTCACAGTGATCTGCGGTGTGCGCCTTCTGCCCAAAGAGGTCCGGGAGCGGTGCTTAGCTCTGCAGAGCACCGTACCTTCATCTTTAGCCTCTCTTCTCGTCTACATCTTAGCAAAAAGCTTTTCCACTCTGTCTGGCAAGGAGAAACTGTGCCAGCACAGAAAACATCTCCCATCGTGTTCTAGAGGCTGCACGGAGGTCTGCCGAGTGTTTTGCAAGAAGAGAAAGAAAGTTGTCCAAAACAGCTTGCAATCGAATGTTCATGTGAATAGAAAAGGCAGGAGAGTGGTCAGGTACTGTTTTCTCTCACTTGGCAAGCTGCGCACACAATCGCAGTGTTGTACAGCTTGTTTCATCACCTTTGCCAAGTTGCCGCTCTCTCCGGCTCCCGGAGACGAAGAAGCTGCTTCTTCGCGCAAAGACGATTCTGCCGCTCACAGTGCTCTGCGGTGTGCGGCTTCCGCCGAAAGAGATCCGGGAGCGGTGCTTAGCTCTGCAGAGCACCGTACCTTCGTCTTTAGCCTCTCTTCTCGTCTACATCTTAGCAAAAAGCTTTTCCACTCTGTCTGGCAAGGAGAAACTGTGCCAGCACAGAAAACATCTCCCATCGTGTTCTAGAGGCTGCACGGAGGTCTGCCGAGTGTTTTGCAAGAAGAGAAAGAAAGTTGTCCAAAACAGCTTGCAATCGAATGTTCATGTGAATAGAAAAGGCAGGAGAGTGGTCAGGTACTGTTTTCTCTCAGTTGGCAAGCTGCGCACACAATCGCAGTGTTGTACAGCTTGTTTCATCACCTTTGCCAAGTTGCCGCTCTCTCCGGCTCCCGGAGACGAAGAAGCTGCTTCTTCGCGCAAAGACGATTCTGCCGCTCACAGTGCTCTGCGGTGTGCGGCTTCCGCCGAAAGAGATCCGGGAGCTGTGCTTAGCTCTGCAGAGCACCGTACCTTCGTCTTTAGCCTCTCTTCTCGTCTACATCTTAGCAAAAAGCTTTTCCACTCTGTCTGGCAAGGAGAAACTGTGCCAGCACAGAAAACATCTCCCATCGTGTTCTAGAGGCTGCACGGAGGTCTGCCGAGTGTTTTGCAAGAAGAGAAAGAAAGTTGTCCAAAACAGCTTGCAATCGAATGTTCATGTGAATAGAAAAGGCAGGAGAGTGGTCAGGTACTGTTTTCTCTCAGTTGGCAAGCTGCGCACACAATCGCAGTGTTGTACAGCTTGTTTCATCACCTTTGCCAAGTTGCCGCTCTCTCCGGCTCCCGGAGACGAAGAAGCTGCTTCTTCGCGCAAAGACGATTCTGCCGCTCACAGTGCTCTGCGGTGTGCGCCTTCTGCCGAAAGAGGTCCGGGAGCGGTGCTTAGCTCTGCAGAGCACCGTACCTTCGTCTTTAGCCTCTCTTCTCGTCTACATCTTAGCAAAAAGCTTTTCCACTCTGTCTGGCAAGGAGAAACTGTGCCAGCACAGAAAACATCTCCCATCGTGTTCTAGAGGCTGCACGGAGGTCTGCCGAGTGTTTTGCAAGAAGAGAAAGAAAGTTGTCCAAAACAGCTTGCAATCGAATGTTCATGTGAATAGAAAAGGCAGGAGAGTGGTCAGGTACTGTTTTCTCTCAGTTGGCAAGCTGCGCACACAATCGCAGTGCTTGTACAGCTTGTTTCATCACCTTTGCGAAGTTGCCGCTCTCTCCGGCTCCCGGAGACGAAGAAGCTGCTTCTTCGCGCAAAGACGATTCTGCCGCTCACAGTGCTCTGCGGAGTGCGCCTTCTGCCGAAAGAGCCCCGGGAGCTGTGCTTAGCTCTGAGAAGCACCGTACCTGCTTCTTTAGCCTCTCTTCTCGTCTACATCTTAGAAAAAAGCTTTTCCACTCTGTCTGGCAAGGAGAAACAGTGCCAGCACAGAAAACATCTCCCATCGTCTTCTAGAGGCTGCACGGAGGTCTGCCGAGTGTTTTGCAAGAAGAGAAAGAAAGTTGTCCAAAACAGCTTGCAATCGAATGTTCATGTGAATAGAAAAGGCAGGAGAGTGGTCAGGTACTGTTTTCTCTCAGTTGGCAAGCTGCGCACACAATCGCAGTGTTGTACAGCTTGTTTCATCACCTTTGCCAAGTTGCCGCTCTCTCCGGCTCCCGGAGACGAAGAAGCTGCTTCTTCGCGCAAAGACGATTCTGCCGCTCACAGTGCTCTGCGGTGTGCGCCTTCTGCCGAAAGACGCCCGGGAGCGGTGCTTAGCTCTGCAGAGCACCGTACCTTCGTCTATAGCCTCTCTTCTCGTCTACATCTTAAGCAAAAAGCTTTTCCACTCTGTCTGGCAAGGAGAAACTGTGCCAGCACAGAAAACATCTCCCATCGTGTTCTAGAGGCTGCACGCAGGTCTGCCGAGTGTTTTGCAAGAAGAGAAAGAAAGTTGTCCAAAACAGCTTGCAATCGAATGTTCATGTGAATAGAAAAGGCAGGAGAGTGGTCAGGTACTGTTTTCTCTCAGTTGGCAAGCTGCGCACACAATCGCAGTGTTGTACAGCTTGTTTCATCACCTTTGCGAAGTTGCCGCTCTCTCCGGCTCCCGGAGACGAAGAAGCTGCTTCTTCGCGCAAAGACGATTCTGCCGCTCACAGTGCTCTGCGGTGTGCGCCTTCTGCTGAAAGACGTCCGGGAGCGGTGCTTAGCTCTGCAGAGCACGGTACCTTCGTCTTTAGCCTCTCTTCTCGTCTACATCTTAGCAAAAAGCTTTTCCACTCTGTCTGGCAAGGAGAAACTGTGCCAGCACAGAAAACATCTCCCATCGTGTTCTAGAGGCTGCACGGAGGTCTGCCGAGTGTTTTGCAAGAAGAGAAAGAAAGTTGTCCAAAACAGCTTGCAATCGAATGTTCATGTGAATAGAAAAGGCAGGAGAGTGGTCAGGTACTGTTTTCTCTCAGTTGGCAAGCTGCGCACACAATCGCAGTGTTGTACAGCTTGTTTCATCACCTTTGCCAAGTTGCCGCTCTCTCCGGCTCCCGGAGACGAAGAAGCTGCTTCTTCGCGCAAAGACGATTCTGCCGCTCACAGTGCTCTGCGGTGTGCGCCTTCTGCCGAAAGACGCCCGGGAGCGGTGCTTAGCTCTGCAGAGCACCGTACCTTCGTCTTTAGCCTCTCTTCTCGTCTACATCTTAGCAAAAAGCTTTTCCACTCTGTCTGGCAAGGAGAAACTGTGCCAGCACAGAAAACATCTCCCATCGTCTTCTAGAGGCTGCACGGAGGTTTGCCAAGTGTTTTGCAAGAAGTGAAAGAAAGTTGTCCAAAACAGCTTCCAATCGAATGTTCATGTGAATAGAAAATGCAGGAGAGTGGTCAGGTACTGTTTTCTCTCAATTGGAAAGCTGCGCACACAATCGCAGTGTTGTACAGCTTGTTTCATCACCTTTGCGAAGTTGCCGCTCTCTCCGGCTCCCGGAGACGAAGAAGCTGCTTCTTCGCGCAAAGACGATTCTGCCGCTCACAGTGCTCTGCGGTGTGCGCCTTCTGCCGAAAGACGCCCGGGAGCGGTGCTTAGCTCTGCAGAGCACCGTACCTTCGTCTTTAGCCTCTCTTCTCGTCTACATCTTAGCAAAAAGCTTTTCCACTCTGTCTGGCAAGGAGAAACTTTGCCAGCACAGAAAACATCTCCCATCGTGTTCTAGAGGCTGCACGGAGGTCTGCCGAGTGTTTTGCAAGAAGAGAAAGAAAGTTGTCCAAAACAGCTTGCAATCGAATGTTCATGTGAATAGAAAAGGCAGGAGAGTGGTCAGGTACTGTTTTCTCTCAGTTGGCAAGCTGCGCACACAATCGCAGTCTTGTACAGCTTGTTTCATCACCTTTGCCAAGTTGCCGCTCTCTCCGGCTCCCGGAGACGAAGAAGCTGCTTCTTCGCGCAAAGACGATTCTGCCGCTCACAGTGCTCTGCGGTGTGCGCCTTCTGCCGAAAGAGCCCCGGGAGCGGTGCTTAGCTCTGAGAAGCACCATACCTGCTTCTTTAGCCTCTCTTCTCGTCTACATCTTAGCAAAAAGCTTTTCCACTCTGTCTGGCAAGGAGAAACTGTGCCAGCACAGAAAATATCTCCCATCGTCTTCTAGAGGCTGCACGGAGGTCTGCCGAGTGTTTTGCAAGAAGAGAAAGAAAGTTGTCCAAAACAGCTTGCAATCGAATGTTCATGTGAATAGAAAAGGCAGGAGAGTGGTCAGGTACTGTTTTCTCTCAGTTGGCAAGCTGCGCACACAATCGCAGTGTTGTACAGCTTGTTTCATCACCTTTGCCAAGTTGCCGCTCTCTCCGGCTCCCGGAGACGAAGAAGCTGCTTCTTCGCGCAAAGACGATTCTGCCGCTCACAGTGCTCTGCGGTGTGCGCCTTCTGCCGAAAGACGCCCGGGAGCTGTGCTTAGCTCTGCAGAGCACCGTACCTTCGTCTTTAGCCTCTCTTCTCGTCTACATCTTAGCAAAAAGCTTTTCCACTCTGTCTGGCAAGGAGAAACTGTGCCAGCACAGAAAACATCTCCCATCGTGTTCTAGAGGCTGCACGGAGGTCTGCCGAGTGTTTTGCAAGAAGAGAAAGAAAGTTGTCCAAAACAGCTTGCAATCGAATGTTCATGTGAATAGAAAAGGCAGGAGAGCTGTCAGGTACTGTTTTCTCTCAGTTGGCAAGCTGCGCACACAATCGCAGTGTTGTACAGCTTGTTTCATCACCTTTGCCAAGTTGCCGCTCTCTCCGGCTCCCGGAGACGAAGAAGCTGCTTCTTCGCGCAAAGACGATTCTGCCGCTCACAGTGCTCTGCGGTGTGCGCCTTCTGCCGAAAGAGCCCCGGGAGCGGTGCTTAGCTCTGAGAAGCACCATACCTGCTTCTTTAGCCTCTCTTCTCGTCTACATCTTAGCAAAAAGCTTTTCCACTCTGTCTGGCAAGGAGAAACTGTGCCAGCACAGAAAACATCTCCCATCGTCTTCTAGAGGCTGCACGGAGGTCTGCCGAGTGTTTTGCAAGAAGAGAAAGAAAGTTGTCCAAAACAGCTTGCAATCGAATGTTCATGTGAATAGAAAAGGCAGGAGAGTGGTCAGGTACTGTTTTCTCTCACTTGGCAAGCTGCGCACACAATCGCAGTGTTGTACAGCTTGTTTCATCACCTTTGCCAAGTTGCCGCTCTCTCCGGCTCCCGGAGACGAAGAAGCTGCTTCTTCGCGCAAAGACGATTCTGCCGCTCACAGTGCTCTGCGGTGTGCGCCTTCTGCGAAAGACGCAGGGAGCGGTGCTTAGCTCTGCAGAGCACCGTACCTTCGTCTTTAGCCTCTCTTCTCGTCTACATCTTAGCAAAAAGCTTTTCCACTCTGTCTGGCAAGGAGAAACTGTGCCAGCACAGAAAACATCTCCCATCGTCTTCTAGAGGCTGCAAGGAGGTCTGCCGAGTGTTTTGCAAGAAGAGAAAGAAAGTTGTCCAAAACAGCTTGCATCGAATGTTCATGTGAATAGAAAAGGCAGGAGAGTGGTCAGGTACTGTTTTCTCTCACTTGGCAAGCTGCGCACACAATCGCAGTGTTGTACAGCTTCTTTCATCACCTTTGCCAAGTTGCCGCTCTCTCCGGCTCCCGGAGACGAAGAAGCTGCTTCTTCGCGCAAAGACGATTCTGCCGCTCACAGTGCTCTGCAGTGTGTGTCTTCTGCCGAAAGAGATCCGGGAGCTGTGCTTAGCTCTGCAGAGCACCGTACCTTCGTCTTTAGCCTCTCTTCTCGTCTACATCTTAGCAAAAAGCTTTTCCACTCTGTCTGGCAAGGAGAAACTGTGCCAGCACAGAAAACATCTCCCATCGTGTTCTAGAGGCTGCACGGAGGTCTGCCGAGTGTTTTGCAAGAAGAGAAAGAAAGTTGTCCAAAACAGCTTCCAATCGAATGTTCATGTGAATAGAAAAGGCAGGAGAGTGGTCAGGTACTGTTTTCTCTCAGTTGGCAAGCTGCGCACACAATCGCAGTGTTGTACAGCTTGTTTCATCACCTTTGCCAAGTTGCCGCTCTCTCCGGCTCCCGGAGACGAAGAAGCTGCTTCTTCGCGCAAAGACGATTCTGCCGCTCACAGTGCTCTGCAGTGTGTGTCTTCTGCCGAAAGAGATCCAGGAGCTGTGCTTAGCTCTGCAGAGCACCGTACCTTCGTCTTTAGCCTCTCTTCTCGTCTACATCTTAGCAAAAAGCTTTTCCACTCTGTCTGGCAAGGAGAAACTGTGCCAGCACAGAAAACATCTCCCATCGTGTTCTAGAGGCTGCACGGAGGTCTGCCGAGTGTTTTGCAAGAAGAGAAAGAAAAGTTGTCCAAAACAGCTTGCAATCGAATGTTCATGTGAATAGAAAAGGCAGGAGAGTGGTCAGGTACTGTTTTCTCTCACTTGGCAAGCTGCGCACACAATCGCAGTGTTGTACAGCTTGTTTCATCACCTTTGCCAAGTTGCCGCTCTCTCCGGCTCCCGGAGACGAAGAAGCTGCTTCTTCGCGCAAAGACGATTCTGCCGCTCACAGTGATCTGCGGTGTGCGCCTTCTGCCCAAAGAGGTCCGGGAGCGGTGCTTAGCTCTGCAGAGCACCGTACCTTCATCTTTAGCCTCTCTTCTCGTCTACATCTTAGCAAAAAGCTTTTCCACTCTGTCTGGCAAGGAGAAACTGTGCCAGCACAGAAAACATCTCCCATCGTGTTCTAGAGGCTGCACGGAGGTCTGCCGAGTGTTTTGCAAGAAGAGAAAGAAAGTTGTCCAAAACAGCTTGCAATCGAATGTTCATGTGAATAGAAAAGGCAGGAGAGTGGTCAGGTACTGTTTTCTCTCACTTGGCAAGCTGCGCACACAATCGCAGTGTTGTACAGCTTGTTTCATCACCTTTGCCAAGTTGCCGCTCTCTCCGGCTCCCGGAGACGAAGAAGCTGCTTCTTCGCGCAAAGACGATTCTGCCGCTCACAGTGCTCTGCGGTGTGCGGCTTCCGCCGAAAGAGATCCGGGAGCGGTGCTTAGCTCTGCAGAGCACCGTACCTTCGTCTTTAGCCTCTCTTCTCGTCTACATCTTAGCAAAAAGCTTTTCCACTCTGTCTGGCAAGGAGAAACTGTGCCAGCACAGAAAACATCTCCCATCGTGTTCTAGAGGCTGCACGGAGGTCTGCCGAGTGTTTTGCAAGAAGAGAAAGAAAGTTGTCCAAAACAGCTTGCAATCGAATGTTCATGTGAATAGAAAAGGCAGGAGAGTGGTCAGGTACTGTTTTCTCTCAGTTGGCAAGCTGCGCACACAATCGCAGTGTTGTACAGCTTGTTTCATCACCTTTGCCAAGTTGCCGCTCTCTCCGGCTCCCGGAGACGAAGAAGCTGCTTCTTCGCGCAAAGACGATTCTGCCGCTCACAGTGCTCTGCGGTGTGCGGCTTCCGCCGAAAGAGATCCGGGAGCTGTGCTTAGCTCTGCAGAGCACCGTACCTTCGTCTTTAGCCTCTCTTCTCGTCTACATCTTAGCAAAAAGCTTTTCCACTCTGTCTGGCAAGGAGAAACTGTGCCAGCACAGAAAACATCTCCCATCGTGTTCTAGAGGCTGCACGGAGGTCTGCCGAGTGTTTTGCAAGAAGAGAAAGAAAGTTGTCCAAAACAGCTTGCAATCGAATGTTCATGTGAATAGAAAAGGCAGGAGAGTGGTCAGGTACTGTTTTCTCTCAGTTGGCAAGCTGCGCACACAATCGCAGTGTTGTACAGCTTGTTTCATCACCTTTGCCAAGTTGCCGCTCTCTCCGGCTCCCGGAGACGAAGAAGCTGCTTCTTCGCGCAAAGACGATTCTGCCGCTCACAGTGCTCTGCGGTGTGCGCCTTCTGCCGAAAGAGGTCCGGGAGCGGTGCTTAGCTCTGCAGAGCACCGTACCTTCGTCTTTAGCCTCTCTTCTCGTCTACATCTTAGCAAAAAGCTTTTCCACTCTGTCTGGCAAGGAGAAACTGTGCCAGCACAGAAAACATCTCCCATCGTGTTCTAGAGGCTGCACGGAGGTCTGCCGAGTGTTTTGCAAGAAGAGAAAGAAAGTTGTCCAAAACAGCTTGCAATCGAATGTTCATGTGAATAGAAAAGGCAGGAGAGTGGTCAGGTACTGTTTTCTCTCAGTTGGCAAGCTGCGCACACAATCGCAGTGTTGTACAGCTTGTTTCATCACCTTTGCGAAGTTGCCGCTCTCTCCGGCTCCCGGAGACGAAGAAGCTGCTTCTTCGCGCAAAGACGATTCTGCCGCTCACAGTGCTCTGCGGAGTGCGCCTTCTGCCGAAAGAGCCCCGGGAGCTGTGCTTAGCTCTGAGAAGCACCGTACCTGCTTCTTTAGCCTCTCTTCTCGTCTACATCTTAGCAAAAAGCTTTTCCACTCTGTCTGGCAAGGAGAAACAGTGCCAGCACAGAAAACATCTCCCATCGTCTTCTAGAGGCTGCACGGAGGTCTGCCGAGTGTTTTGCAAGAAGAGAAAGAAAGTTGTCCAAAACAGCTTGCAATCGAATGTTCATGTGAATAGAAAAGGCAGGAGAGTGGTCAGGTACTGTTTTCTCTCAGTTGGCAAGCTGCGCACACAATCGCAGTGTTGTACAGCTTGTTTCATCACCTTTGCCAAGTTGCCGCTCTCTCCGGCTCCCGGAGACGAAGAAGCTGCTTCTTCGCGCAAAGACGATTCTGCCGCTCACAGTGCTCTGCGGTGTGCGCCTTCTGCCGAAAGACGCCCGGGAGCGGTGCTTAGCTCTGCAGAGCACCGTACCTTCGTCTATAGCCTCTCTTCTCGTCTACATCTTAAGCAAAAAGCTTTTCCACTCTGTCTGGCAAGGAGAAACTGTGCCAGCACAGAAAACATCTCCCATCGTGTTCTAGAGGCTGCACGCAGGTCTGCCGAGTGTTTTGCAAGAAGAGAAAGAAAGTTGTCCAAAACAGCTTGCAATCGAATGTTCATGTGAATAGAAAAGGCAGGAGAGTGGTCAGGTACTGTTTTCTCTCAGTTGGCAAGCTGCGCACACAATCGCAGTGTTGTACAGCTTGTTTCATCACCTTTGCCAAGTTGCCGCTCTCTCCGGCTCCCGGAGACGAAGAAGCTGCTTCTTCGCGCAAAGACGATTCTGCCGCTCACAGTGCTCTGCGGTGTGCGCCTTCTGCTGAAAGACGTCCGGGAGCGGTGCTTAGCTCTGCAGAGCACGGTACCTTCGTCTTTAGCCTCTCTTCTCGTCTACATCTTAGCAAAAAGCTTTTCCACTCTGTCTGGCAAGGAGAAACTGTGCCAGCACAGAAAACATCTCCCATCGTGTTCTAGAGGCTGCACGGAGGTCTGCCGAGTGTTTTGCAAGAAGAGAAAGAAAGTTGTCCAAAACAGCTTGCAATCGAATGTTCATGTGAATAGAAAAGGCAGGAGAGTGGTCAGGTACTGTTTTCTCTCAGTTGGCAAGCTGCGCACACAATCGCAGTGTTGTACAGCTTGTTTCATCACCTTTGCCAAGTTGGCGCTCTCTCCGGCTCCCGGAGACGAAGAAGCTGCTTCTTCGCGCAAAGACGATTCTGCCGCTCACAGTGCTCTGCGGTGTGCGCCTTCTGCCGAAAGACGCCCGGGAGCGGTGCTTAGCTCTGCAGAGCACCGTACCTTCGTCTTTAGCCTCTCTTCTCGTCTACATCTTAGCAAAAAGCTTTTCCACTCTGTCTGGCAAGGAGAAACTGTGCCAGCACAGAAAACATCTCCCATCGTCTTCTAGAGGCTGCACGGAGGTTTGCCAAGTGTTTTGCAAGAAGTGAAAGAAAGTTGTCCAAAACAGCTTCCAATCGAATGTTCATGTGAATAGAAAATGCAGGAGAGTGGTCAGGTACTGTTTTCTCTCAATTGGAATGCTGCGCACACAATCGCAGTGTTGTACAGCTTGTTTCATCACCTTTGCGAAGTTGCCGCGCTCTCCGGCTCCCGGAGACGAAGAAGCTGCTTCTTCGCGCAAAGACGATTCTGCCGCTCACAGTGATCTGCGGTGTGCGCCTTCTGCCGAAAGACGCCCGGGAGCGGTGCTTAGCTCTGCAGAGCACCGTACCTTCGTCTTTAGCCTCTCTTCTCGTCTACATCTTAGCAAAAAGCTTTTCCACTCTGTCTGGCAAGGAGAAACTTTGCCAGCACAGAAAACATCTCCCATCGTGTTCTAGAGGCTGCACGGAGGTCTGCCGAGTGTTTTGCAAGAAGAGAAAGAAAGTTGTCCAAAACAGCTTGCAATCGAATGTTCATGTGAATAGAAAAGGCAGGAGAGTGGTCAGGTACTGTTTTCTCTCAGTTGGCAAGCTGCGCACACAATCGCAGTGTTGTACAGCTTGTTTCATCACCTTTGCCAAGTTGCCGCTCTCTCCGGCTCCCGGAGACGAAGAAGCTGCTTCTTCGCGCAAAGACGATTCTGCCGCTCACAGTGCTCTGCGGTGTGCGCCTTCTGCCGAAAGAGCCCCGGGAGCGGTGCTTAGCTCTGAGAAGCACCATACCTGCTTCTTTAGCCTCTCTTCTCGTCTACATCTTAGCAAAAAGCTTTTCCACTCTGTCTGGCAAGGAGAAACTGTGCCAGCACAGAAAATATCTCCCATCGTCTTCTAGAGGCTGCACGGAGGTCTGCCGAGTGTTTTGCAAGAAGAGAAAGAAAGTTGTCCAAAACAGCTTGCAATCGAATGTTCATGTGAATAGAAAAGGCAGGAGAGTGGTCAGGTACTGTTTTCTCTCAGTTGGCAAGCTGCGCACACAATCGCAGTGTTGTACAGCTTGTTTCATCACCTTTGCCAAGTTGCCGCTCTCTCCGGCTCCCGGAGACGAAGAAGCTGCTTCTTCGCGCAAAGACGATTCTGCCGCTCACAGTGCTCTGCGGTGTGCGCCTTCTGCCGAAAGACGCCCGGGAGCTGTGCTTAGCTCTGCAGAGCACCGTACCTTCGTCTTTAGCCTCTCTTCTCGTCTACATCTTAGCAAAAAGCTTTTCCACTCTGTCTGGCAAGGAGAAACTGTGCCAGCACAGAAAACATCTCCCATCGTGTTCTAGAGGCTGCACGGAGGTCTGCCGAGTGTTTTGCAAGAAGAGAAAGAAAGTTGTCCAAAACAGCTTGCAATCGAATGTTCATGTGAATAGAAAAGGCAGGAGAGCTGTCAGGTACTGTTTTCTCTCAGTTGGCAAGCTGCGCACACAATCGCAGTGTTGTACAGCTTGTTTCATCACCTTTGCCAAGTTGCCGCTCTCTCCGGCTCCCGGAGACGAAGAAGCTGCTTCTTCGCGCAAAGACGATTCTGCCGCTCACAGTGCTCTGCGGTGTGCGCCTTCTGCCGAAAGACGCCCGGGAGCGGTGCTTAGCTCTGAGAAGCACCATACGTGCTTCTTTAGCCTCTCTTCTCGTCTACATCTTATCAAAAAGCTTTTCCACTCTGTCTGGCAAGGAGAAACTTTGCCAGATTAGAAAACATCTCCCATCGTGTTCTAGAGGCTGCACGGAGGTCTGCCGAGTGTTTTGCAAGAAGAGAAAGAAAGTTGTCCAAAACAGCTTGCAATCGAATGTTCATGTGAATAGAAAAGGCAGGAGAGTGGTCAGGTACTGTTTTCTCTCAGTTGGCAAGCTGCGCACACAATCGCAGTGTTGTACAGCTTGTTTCATCACCTTTGCCAAGTTGCCGCTCTCTCCGGCTCCCGGAGACGAAGAAGCTGCTTCTTCGCGCAAAGACGATTCTGCCGCTCACAGTGCTCTGCGGTGTGCGCCTTCTGCCGAAAGAGGCCCGGGAGCGGTGCTTAGCTCTGCAGAGCACCGTACCTTCGTCTTTAGCCTCTCTTCTCGTCTACATCTTAGCAAAAAGCTTTTCCAGTCTGTCTGGCAAGGAGAAACTGTGCCAGCACAAAAAACATCTCCCATCGTGTTCTAGAGGCTGCACGCAGGCCTGCCGAGTGTTTTGCAAGAAGAGAAAGAAAGTTGCCCAAAACAGCTTCCAATCGAATGTTCATGTGAATAGAAAAGGCAGGAGAGTGGTCAGGTACTGTTTTGTCTCAGTTGGCAAGCTGCGCACACAATCGCAGTGTTGTACAGCTTGTTTCTTCACCTTTGCGAAGTTGCCGCTCTCTCCGGCTCCCGGAGACGAAGAAGCTGCTTCTTCGCGCAAAGACGATTCTGCCGCTCACAGTGCTCTGCGGTGTGCGCCTTCTGCCGAAAGACGCCAGGGAGCGGTGCTTAGCTCTGCAGAGCACCGTACCTTCGTCTTTAGCCTCTCTTCTCGTCTACATCTTAGCAAAAAGCTTTTCCACTCTGTCTGGCAAGGAGAAACTGTGCCAGCACAGAAAACATCTCCCATCGTGTTCTAGAGGCTGCACGGAGGTCTGCCGAGTGTTTTGCAAGAAGAGAAAGAAAGTTGTCCAAAAGAGCTTGCAATCGAATGTTCATGTGAATAGAAAAGGCAGGAGAGTGGTCAGGTACGGTTTTCTGTCAGTTGGCAAGCTGCGCACACAATCGCAGTGTTGTACAGCTTGTTTCATCACCTTTGCCAAGTTGCCGCTCTCTCCGGCTCCCGGAGACGAAGAAGCTGCTTCTTCGCGCAAAGACGATTCTGCCGCTCACAGTGCTCTGCGGTGTGCGCCTTCTGCCGAAAGAGCCCCGGGAGCGGTGCTTAGCTCTGAGAAGCACCATACCTGCTTCTTTAGCCTCTCTTCTCGTCTACATCTTAGCAAAAAGCTTTTCCACTCTGTCTGGCAAGGAGAAACTGTGCCAGCACAGAAAACATCTCCCATCGTCTTCTAGAGGCTGCACGGAGGTCTGCCGAGTGTTTTGCAAGAAGAGAAAGAAAGTTGTCCAAAACAGCTTGCAATCGAATGTTCATGTGAATAGAAAAGGCAGGAGAGTGGTCAGGTACTGTTTTCTCTCAGTTGGCAAGCTGCGCACACAATCGCAGTGTTGTACAGCTTGTTTCATCACCTTTGCCAAGTTGCCGCTCTCTCCGGCTCCCGGAGACGAAGAAGCTGCTTCTTTGCGCAAAGACGATTCTGCCGCTCACAGTGCTCTGCGGTGTGCGCCTTCTGCCGAAAGAGCCCCGGGAGCGGTGCTTAGCTCTGCAGAGCACCATCCCTGCTTCTTTAGCCTCTCTTCTCGTCTACATCTTAGCAAAAAGCTTTTCCACTCTGTCTGGCAAGGAGAAACTGTGCCAGCACAGAAAACATCTCCCATCGTGTTCTAGAGGCTGCACGGAGGTCTGCCGAGTGTTTTGCAAGAAGAGAAAGAAAGTTGTCCAAAACAGCTTGCAATCGAATGTTCATGTGAATAGAAAAGGCAGGAGAGTGGTCAGGTACTGTTTTCTCTCACTTGGCAAGCTGCGCACACAATCGCAGTGTTGTACAGCTTGTTTCATCACCTTTGCGAAGTTGCCGCTCTCTCCGGCACCCGGAGACGAAGAAGCTGCTTCTTCGCGCAAAGACGATTCTGCCGCTCACAGTGCTCTGCAGTGTGCGCCTTCTGCCGAAAGACGCAGGGAGCGGTGCTTAGCTCTGCAGAGCACCGTACCTTCGTCTTTAGCCTCTCTTCTCGTCTACATCTTAGCAAAAAGCTTTTCCACTCTGTCTGGCAAGGAGAAACTGTGCCAGCACAAAAAACATCTCCCATCGTGTTCTAGAGGCTGCACGGAGGTCTGCCGAGTGTTTTGCAAGAAGAGAAAGAAAGTTGTCCAAAACAGCTTGCAATCGAATGTTCATGTGAATAGAAAAGGCAGGAGAGTGGTCAGGTACTGTTTTCTCTCACTTGGCAAGCTGCGCACACAATCGCAGTGTTGTACAGCTTGTTTCATCACCTTTGCCAAGTTGCCGCTCTCTCCGGCTCCCGGAGACGAAGAAGCTGCTTCTTCGCGCAAAGACGATTCTGCCGCTCACAGTGCTCTGCAGTGTGCGGCTTCTGCCGAAAGAGATCCGGGAGCGGTGCTTAGCTCTGCAGAGCACCGTACCTTCGTCTTTAGCCTCTCTTCTCGTCTACATCTTAGCAAAAAGCTTTTCCACTCTGTCTGGCAAGGAGAAACTGTGCCAGCACAGAAAACATCTCCCATCGTGTTCTAGAGGCTGCACGGAGGTCTGCCGAGTGTTTTGCAAGAAGAGAAAGAAAGTTGTCCAAAACAGCTTGCAATCGAATGTTCATGTGAATAGAAAAGGCAGGAGAGTGGTCAGGTACTGTTTTCTCTCAGTTGGCAAGCTGCGCACACAATCGCAGTGTTGTACAGCTTGTTTCATCACCTTTGCCAAGTTGCCGCTCTCTCCGGCTCCCGGAGACGAAGAAGCTGCTTCTTCGCGCAAAGACGATTCTGCCGCTCACAGTGCTCTGCGGTGTGCGGCTTCTGCCGAAAGAGGTCCGGGAGCGGTGCTTAGCTCTGCAGAGCACCGTACCTTCGTCTTTAGCCTCTCTTCTCGTCTACATCTTAGCAAAAAGCTTTTCCACTCTGTCTGGCAAGGAGAAACTGTGCCAGCACAGAAAACATCTCCCATCGTCTTCTAGAGGCTGCACGGAGGTCTGCCGAGTGTTTTGCAAGAAGAGAAAGAAAGTTGTCCAAAACAGCTTGCAATCGAATGTTCATGTGAATAGAAAAGGCAGGAGAGTGGTCAGGTACTGTTTTCTCTCAGTTGGCAAGCTGCGCACACAATCGCAGTGTTGTACAGCTTGTTTCATCACCTTTGCCAAGTTGCCGCTCTCTCCGGCTCCCGGAGACGAAGAAGCTGCTTCTTCGCGCAAAGACGATTCTGCCGCTCACAGTGCTCTGCGGTGTGCGGCTTCTGCCGAAAGAGGTCCGGGAGCGGTGCTTAGCTCTGCAGAGCACCGTACCTTCGTCTTTAGCCTCTCTTCTCGTCTACATCTTAGCAAAAAGCTTTTCCACTCTGTCTGGCAAGGAGAAACTGTGCCAGCACAGAAAACATCTCCCATCGTCTTCTAGAGGCTGCACGGAGGTCTGCCGAGTGTTTTGCAAGAAGAGAAAGAAAGTTGTCCAAAACAGCTTGCAATCGAATGTTCATGTGAATAGAAAAGGCAGGAGAGTGGTCAGGTACTGTTTTCTCTCAGTTGGCAAGCTGCGCACACAATCGCAGTGTTGTACAGCTTGTTTCATCACCTTTGCCAAGTTGCCGCTCTCTCCGGCTCCCGGAGACGAAGAAGCTGCTTCTTCGCGCAAAGACGATTCTGCCGCTCACAGTGCTCTGCGGTGTGCGCCTTCTGCCGAAAGAGGTCCGGGAGCGGTGCTTAGCTCTGCAGAGCACCGTACCTTCATCTTTAGCCTCTCTTCTCGTCTACATCTTAGCAAAAAGCTTTTCCACTCTCTCTGGCAAGGAGAAACTGTGCCAGCACAGAAAACATCTCCCATCGTGTTCTAGAGGCTGCACGGAGGTCTGCCGAGTGTTTTGCAAGAAGAGAAAGAAAGTTGTCCAAAACAGCTTGCAATCGAATGTTCATGTGAATAGAAAAGGCAGGAGAGTGGTCAGGTACTGTTTTCTCTCAGTTGGCAAGCTGCGCACACAATCGCAGTCTTGTACAGCTTGTTTCATCACCTTTGCCAAGTTGGCGCTCTCTCCGGCTCCCGGAGACGAAGAAGCTGCTTCTTCGCGCAAAGACGATTCTGCCGCTCACAGTGCTCTGCGGTGTGCGCCTTCTGCCGAAAGACGCCCGGGAGCTGTGCTTAGCTCTGCAGAGCACCGTACCTTCGTCTTTAGCCTCTCTTCTCGTCTACATCTTAGCAAAAAGCTTTTCCACTCTGTCTGGCAAGGAGAAACTGTGCCAGCACAGAAAACATCTCCCATCGTGTTCTAGAGGCTGCACGGAGGTCTGCCGAGTGTTTTGCAAGAAGAGAAAGAAAGTTGTCCAAAACAGCTTGCAATCGAATGTTCATGTGAATAGAAAAGGCAGGAGAGTGGTCAGGTACTGTTTTCTCTCAGTTGGCAAGCTGCGCACACAATCGCAGTGTTGTACAGCTTGTTTCATCACCTTTGCGAAGTTGCCGCTCTCTCCGGCTCCCGGAGACGAAGAAGCTGCTTCTTCGCGCAAAGACGATTCTGCCGCTCACAGTGATCTGCGGTGTGCGGCTTCTGCCGAAAGAGGTCCGGGAGCGGTGTTTAGCTCTGAGAAGCACCATACGTGCTTCTTTAGCCTCTCTTCTCGTCTACATCTTATAAAAAAGCTTTTCCACTCTGTCTGGCAAGGAGAAACTTTGCCAGATTAGAAAACATCTCCCATCGTGTTCTAGAGGCTGCACGGAGGTCTGCCGAGTGTTTTGCAAGAAGAGAAAGAAAGTTGTCCAAAACAGCTTGCAATCGAATGTTCATGTGAATAGAAAAGGCAGGAGAGTGGTCAGGTACTGTTTTCTCTCAGTTGGCAAGCTGCGCACACAATCGCAGTGTTGTACAGCTTGTTTCATCACCTTTGCCAAGTTGCCGCTCTCTCCGGCTCCCGGAGACGAAGAAGCTGCTTCTTCGCGCAAAGACGATTCTGCCGCTCACAGTGCTCTGCGGTGTGCGCCTTCTGCCGAAAGAGGCCCGGGAGCGGTGCTTAGCTCTGCAGAGCACCGTACCTTCGTCTTTAGCCTCTCTTCTCGTCTACATCTTAGCAAAAAGCTTTTCCAGTCTGTCTGGCAAGGAGAAACTGTGCCAGCACAAAAAACATCTCCCATCGTGTTCTAGAGGCTGCACGCAGGCCTGCCGAGTGTTTTGCAAGAAGAGAAAGAAAGTTGCCCAAAACAGCTTCCAATCGAATGTTCATGTGAATAGAAAAGGCAGGAGAGTGGTCAGGTACTGTTTTGTCTCAGTTGGCAAGCTGCGCACACAATCGCAGTGTTGTACAGCTTGTTTCTTCACCTTTGCGAAGTTGCCGCTCTCTCCGGCTCCCGGAGACGAAGAAGCTGCTTCTTCGCGCAAAGACGATTCTGCCGCTCACAGTGCTCTGCGGTGTGCGCCTTCTGCCGAAAGAGCCCCGGGAGCGGTGCTTAGCTCTGAGAAGCACCATACCTGCTTCTTTAGCCTCTCTTCTCGTCTACATCTTAGCAAAAAGCTTTTCCACTCTGTCTGGCAAGGAGAAACTGTGCCAGCACAGAAAACATCTCCCATCGTCTTCTAGAGGCTGCACGGAGGTCTGCCGAGTGTTTTGCAAGAAGAGAAAGAAAGTTGTCCAAAACAGCTTGCAATCGAATGTTCATGTGAATAGAAAAGGCAGGAGAGTGGTCAGGTACTGTTTTCTCTCACTTGGCAAGCTGCGCACACAATCGCAGTGTTGTACAGCTTGTTTCATCACCTTTGCCAAGTTGCCGCTCTCTCCGGCTCCCGGAGACGAAGAAGCTGCTTCTTTGCGCAAAGACGATTCTGCCGCTCACAGTGCTCTGCGGTGTGCGCCTTCTGCCGAAAGAGCCCCGGGAGCGGTGCTTAGCTCTGCAGAGCACCATCCCTGCTTCTTTAGCCTCTCTTCTCGTCTACATCTTAGCAAAAAGCTTTTCCACTCTGTCTGGCAAGGAGAAATTGTGCCAGCACAGAAAACATCTCCCATCGTGTTCTAGAGGCTGCACGGAGGTCTGCCGAGTGTTTTGCAAGAAGAGAAAGAAAGTTGTCCAAAACAGCTTGCAATCGAATGTTCATGTGAATAGAAAAGGCAGGAGAGTGGTCAGGTACTGTTTTCTCTCAGTTGGCAAGCTGCGCACACAATCGCAGTGTTGTACAGCTTCTTTCATCACCTTTGCCAAGTTGCCGCTCTCTCCGGCACCCGGAGACGAAGAAGCTGCTTCTTCGCGCAAAGACGATTCTGCCGCTCACAGTGCTCTGCAGTGTGCGCCTTCTGCCGAAAGACGCAGGGAGCGGTGCTTAGCTCTGCAGAGCACCGTACCTTCGTCTTTAGCCTCTCTTCTCGTCTACATCTTAGCAAAAAGCTTTTCCACTCTGTCTGGCAAGGAGAAACTGTGCCAGCACAAAAAACATCTCCCATCGTGTTCTAGAGGCTGCACGGAGGTCTGCCGAGTGTTTTGCAAGAAGAGAAAGAAAGTTGTCCAAAACAGCTTGCAATCGAATGTTCATGTGAATAGAAAAGGCAGGAGAGTGGTCAGGTACTGTTTTCTCTCACTTGGCAAGCTGCGCACACAATCGCAGTGTTGTACAGCTTGTTTCATCACCTTTGCCAAGTTGCCGCTCTCTCCGGCTCCCGGAGACGAAGAAGCTGCTTCTTCGCGCAAAGACGATTCTGCCGCTCACAGTGCTCTGCAGTGTGCGGCTTCTGCCGAAAGAGATCCGGGAGCGGTGCTTAGCTCTGCAGAGCACCGTACCTTCGTCTTTAGCCTCTCTTCTCGTCTACATCTTAGCAAAAAGCTTTTCCACTCTGTCTGGCAAGGAGAAACTGTGCCAGCACAGAAAACATCTCCCATCGTGTTCTAGAGGCTGCACGGAGGTCTGCCGAGTGTTTTGCAAGAAGAGAAAGAAAGTTGTCCAAAACAGCTTGCAATCGAATGTTCATGTGAATAGAAAAGGCAGGAGAGTGGTCAGGTACTGTTTTCTCTCAGTTGGCAAGCTGCGCACACAATCGCAGTGTTGTACAGCTTGTTTCATCACCTTTGCCAAGTTGCCGCTCTCTCCGGCTCCCGGAGACGAAGAAGCTGCTTCTTCGCGCAAAGACGATTCTGCCGCTCACAGTGCTCTGCGGTGTGCGGCTTCTGCCGAAAGAGGTCCGGGAGCTGTGCTTAGCTCTGCAGAGCACCGTACCTTCGTCTTTAGCCTCTCTTCTCGTCTACATCTTAGCAAAAAGCTTTTCCACTCTGTCTGGCAAGGAGAAACTGTGCCAGCACAGAAAACATCTCCCATCGTCTTCTAGAGGCTGCACGGAGGTCTGCCGAGTGTTTTGCAAGAAGAGAAAGAAAGTTGTCCAAAACAGCTTGCAATCGAATGTTCATGTGAATAGAAAAGGCAGGAGAGTGGTCAGGTACTGTTTTCTCTCAGTTGGCAAGCTGCGCACACAATCGCAGTGTTGTACAGCTTGTTTCATCACCTTTGCCAAGTTGCCGCTCTCTCCGGCTCCCGGAGACGAAGAAGCTGCTTCTTCGCGCAAAGACGATTCTGCCGCTCACAGTGCTCTGCGGTGTGCGCCTTCTGCCGAAAGAGGTCCGGGAGCGGTGCTTAGCTCTGCAGAGCACCGTACCTTCATCTTTAGCCTCTCTTCTCGTCTACATCTTAGCAAAAAGCTTTTCCACTCTGTCTGGCAAGGAGAAACTGTGCCAGCACAGAAAACATCTCCCATCGTGTTCTAGAGGCTGCACGGAGGTCTGCCGAGTGTTTTGCAAGAAGAGAAAGAAAGTTGTCCAAAACAGCTTGCAATCGAATGTTCATGTGAATAGAAAAGGCAGGAGAGTGGTCAGGTACTGTTTTCTCTCAGTTGGCAAGCTGCGCACACAATCGCAGTCTTGTACAGCTTGTTTCATCACCTTTGCCAAGTTGGCGCTCTCTCCGGCTCCCGGAGACGAAGAAGCTGCTTCTTCGCGCAAAGACGATTCTGCCGCTCACAGTGCTCTGCGGTGTGCGGCTTCCGCCGAAAGAGATCCGGGAGCTGTGCTTAGCTCTGCAGAGCACCGTACCTTCGTATTTAGCCTCTCTTCTCGTCTACATCTTAGCAAAAAGCTTTTCCACTCTGTCTGGCAAGGAGAAACTGTGCCAGCACAGAAAACATCTCCCATCGTGTTCTAGAGGCTGCACGGAGGTCTGCCGAGTGTTTTGCAAGAAGAGAAAGAAAGTTGTCCAAAACAGCTTGCAATCGAATGTTCATGTGAATAGAAAAGGCAGGAGAGTGGTCAGGTACTGTTTTCTCTCAGTTGGCAAGCTGCGCACACAATCGCAGTGTTGTACAGCTTGTTTCATCACCTTTGCCAAGTTGCCGCTCTCTCCGGCTCCCGGAGACGAAGAAGCTGCTTCTTCGCGCAAAGACGATTCTGCCGCTCACAGTGCTCTGCAGTGTGTGTCTTCTGCCGAAAGAGATCCGGGAGCTGTGCTTAGCTCTGCAGAACACCGTACCTTCGTCTTTAGCCTCTCTTCTCGTCTACATCTTAGCAAAAAGCTTTTCCACTCTGTCTGGCAAGGAGAAACTGTGCCAGCACAGAAAACATCTCCCATCGTGTTCTAGAGGCTGCACGGAGGTCTGCCGAGTGTTTTGCAAGAAGAGAAAGAAAGTTGTCCAAAACAGCTTGCAATCGAATGTTCATGTGAATAGAAAAGGCAGGAGAGTGGTCAGGTACTGTTTTCTCTCACTTGGCAAGCTGCGCACACAATCGCAGTGTTGTACAGCTTGTTTCATCACCTTTGCCAAGTTGCCGCTCTCTCCGGCTCCCGGAGACGAAGAAGCTGCTTCTTCGCGCAAAGACGATTCTGCCGCTCACAGTGCTCTGCAGTGTGTGTCTTCTGCCGAAAGAGATCCGGGAGCTGTGCTTAGCTCTGCAGAGCACCGTACCTTCGTCTTTAGCCTCTCTTCTCGTCTACATCTTAGCAAAAAGCTTTTCCACTCTGTCTGGCAAGGAGAAACTGTGCCAGCACAGAAAACATCTCCCATCGTGTTCTAGAGGCTGCACGGAGGTCTGCCGAGTGTTTTGCAAGAAGAGAAAGAAAGTTGTCCAAAACAGCTTGCAATCGAATGTTCATGTGAATAGAAAAGGCAGGAGAGTGGTCAGGTACTGTTTTCTCTCACTTGGCAAGCTGCGCACACAATCGCAGTGTTGTACAGCTTGTTTCATCACCTTTGCCAAGTTGCCGCTCTCTCCGGCTCCCGGAGACGAAGAAGCTGCTTCTTCGCGCAAAGACGATTCTGCCGCTCACAGTGCTCTGCAGTGTGTGTCTTCTGCCGAAAGAGATCCGGGAGCTGTGCTTAGCTCTGCAGAGCACCGTACCTTCGTCTTTAGCCTCTCTTCTCGTCTACATCTTAGCAAAAAGCTTTTCCACTCTGTCTGGCAAGGAGAAACTGTGCCAGCACAGAAAACATCTCCCATCGTGTTCTAGAGGCTGCACGGAGGTCTGCCGAGTGTTTTGCAAGAAGAGAAAGAAAGTTGTCCAAAACAGCTTGCAATCGAATGTTCATGTGAATAGAAAAGGCAGGAGAGTGGTCAGGTACTGTTTTCTCTCAGTTGGCAAGCTGCGCACACAATCGCAGTGTTGTACAGCTTGTTTCATCACCTTTGCCAAGTTGCCGCTCTCTCCGGCTCCCGGAGACGAAGAAGCTGCTTCTTCGCGCAAAGACGATTCTGCCGCTCACAGTGCTCTGCAGTGTGTGTCTTCTGCCGAAAGAGATCCGGGAGCTGTGCTTAGCTCTGCAGAGCACCGTACCTTCGTCTTTAGCCTCTCTTCTCGTCTACATCTTAGCAAAAAGCTTTTCCACTCTGTCTGGCAAGGAGAAACTGTGCCAGCACAGAAAACATCTCCCATCGTGTTCTAGAGGCTGCACGGAGGTCTGCCGAGTGTTTTGCAAGAAGAGAAAGAAAGTTGTCCAAAACAGCTTGCAATCGAATGTTCATGTGAATAGAAAAGGCAGGAGAGTGGTCAGGTACTGTTTTCTCTCAGTTGGCAAGCTGCGCACACAATCGCAGTGTTGTACAGCTTGTTTCATCACCTTTGCGAAGTTGCCGCTCTCTCCGGCTCCCGGAGACGAAGAAGCTGCTTCTTCGCGCAAAGACGATTCTGCCGCTCACAGTGCTCTGCAGTGTGTGTCTTCTGCCGAAAGAGATCCGGGAGCTGTGCTTAGCTCTGCAGAGCACCGTACCTTCGTCTTTAGCCTCTCTTCTCGTCTACATCTTAGCAAAAAGCTTTTCCACTCTGTCTGGCAAGGAGAAACTGTGCCAGCACAGAAAACATCTCCCATCGTGTTCTAGAGGCTGCACGGAGGTCTGCCGAGTGTTTTGCAAGAAGAGAAAGAAAGTTGTCCAAAACAGCTTGCAATCGAATGTTCATGTGAATAGAAAAGGCAGGAGAGTGGTCAGGTACTGTTTTCTCTCAGTTGGCAAGCTGCGCACACAATCGCAGTGTTGTACAGCTTGTTTCATCACCTTTGCCAAGTTGCCGCTCTCTCCGGTTCCCGGAGACGAAGAAGCTGCTTCTTCGCGCAAAGACGATTCTGCCGCTCACAGTGCTCTGCAGTGTGTGTCTTCTGCCGAAAGACGCCCGGGAGCGGTGCTTAGCTCTGCAGAGCACCGTACCTTCGTCTTTAGCCTCTCTTCTCGTCTACATCTTAGCAAAAAGCTTTTCCACTCTGTCTGGCAAGGAGAAACTGTGCCAGCACAGAAAACATCTCCCATCGTGTTCTAGAGGCTGCACGGAGGTCTGCCGAGTGTTTTGCAAGAAGAGAAAGAAAGTTGTCCAAAACAGCTTGCAATCGAATGTTCATGTGAATAGAAAAGGCAGGAGAGTGGTCAGGTACTGTTTTCTCTCAGTTGGCAAGCTGCGCACACAATCGCAGTGTTGTACAGCTTGTTTCATCACCTTTGCCAAGTTGCCGCTCTCTCCGGCTCCCGGAGACCAAGAAGCTGCTTCTTCGCGCAAAGACGATTCTGCCGCTCACAGTGCTCTGCAGTGTGTGTCTTCTGCCGAAAGAGATCCGGGAGCTGTGCTTAGCTCTGCAGAGCACCGTACCTTCGTCTTTAGCCTCTCTTCTCGTCTACATCTTAGCAAAAAGCTTTTCCACTCTGTCTGGCAAGGAGAAACTGTGCCAGCACAGAAAACATCTCCCATCGTGTTCTAGAGGCTGCACGGAGGTCTGCCGAGTGTTTTGCAAGAAGAGAAAGAAAGTTGTCCAAAACAGCTTGCAATCGAATGTTCATGTGAATAGAAAAGGCAGGAGAGTGGTCAGGTACTGTTTTCTCTCAGTTGGCAAGCTGCGCACACAATCGCAGTGTTGTACAGCTTGTTTCATCACCTTTGCCAAGTTGCCGCTCTCTCCGGCTCCCGGAGACGAAGAAGCTGCTTCTTTGCGCAAAGACGATTCTGCCGCTCACAGTGCTCTGCAGTGTGTGTCTTCTGCCGAAAGAGCGCCGGGAGCTGTGCTTAGCTCTGAGAAGCACCGTACCTTCGTCTTTAGCCTCTCTTCTCGTCTACATCTTAGCAAAAAGCTTTTCCACTCTGTCTGGCAAGGAGAAACTGTGCCAGCACAGAAAACATCTCCCATCGTGTTCTAGAGGCTGCACGGAGGTCTGCCGAGTGTTTTGCAAGAAGAGAAAGAAAGTTGTCCAAAACAGCTTGCAATCGAATGTTCATGTGAATAGAAAAGGCAGGAGAGTGGTCAGGTACTGTTTTCTCTCAGTTGGCAAGCTGCGCACACAATCGCAGTGTTGTACAGCTTGTTTCATCACCTTTGCCAAGTTGCCGCTCTCTCCGGCTCCCGGAGACGAAGAAGCTGCTTCTTCGCGCAAAGACGATTCTGCCGCTCACACTGCTCTGCAGTGTGTGTCTTCTGCCGAAAGACGCCCGGGAGCGGTGCTTAGCTCTGCAGAGCACCGTACTTTCGTCTTTAGTCTCTCTTCTCGTCTACATCTTAGCAAAAAGCTTTTCCACTCTGTCTGGCAAGGAGAAACTGTGCCAGCACAGAAAACATCTCCCATCGTGTTCTAGAGGCTGCACGGAGGTCTGCCGAGTGTTTTGCAAGAAGAGAAAGAAAGTTGTCCAAAACAGCTTGCAATCCAATGTTCATGTGAATAGAAAAGGCAGGAGAGTGGTCAGGTACTGTTTTCTCTCAGTTGGCAAGCTGCGCACACAATCGCAGTGTTGTACAGCTTGTTTCATCACCTTTGCCAAGTTGCCGCTCTCTCCGGCTCCCGGAGACCAAGAAGCTGCTTCTTCGCGCAAAGACGATTCTGCCGCTCACAGTGCTCTGCGGTGTGTGTCTTCTGCCGAAAGAGATCCGGGAGCTGTGCTTAGCTCTGCAGAGCACCGTACCTTCGTCTTTAGCCTCTCTTCTCGTCTACATGTTAGCAAAAAGCTTTTCCACTCTGTCTGGCAAGGAGAAACTGTGCCAGCACAGAAAACATCTCCCATCGTGTTCTAGAGGCTGCACGGAGGTCTGCCGAGTGTTTTGCAAGAAGAGAAAGAAAGTTGTCCAAAACAGCTTGCAATCGAATGTTCATGTGAATAGAAAAGGCAGGAGAGTGGTCAGGTACTGTTTTCTCTCAGTTGGCAAGCTGCGCACACAATCGCAGTGTTGTACAGCTTGTTTCATCACCTTTGCGAAGTTGCCGCTCTCTCCGGCTCCCGGAGACCAAGAAGCTGCTTCTTCGCGCAAAGACGATTCTGCCGCTCACAGTGCTCTGCAGTGTGTGTCTTCTGCCGAAAGCGATCCGGGAACTGTGCTTAGCTCTGCAGAGCACCGTACCTTCGTCTTTAGCCTCTCTTCTCGTCTACATCTTAGCAAAAAGCTTTTCCACTCTGTCTGGCAAGGAGAAACTGTGCCAGCACAGAAAACATCTCCCATCGTGTTCTAGAGGCTGCACGGAGGTCTGCCGAGTGTTTTGCAAGAAGAGAAAGAAAGTTGTCCAAAACAGCTTGCAATCGAATGTTCATGTGAATAGAAAAGGCAGGAGAGTGGTCAGGTACTGTTTTCTCTCAGTTGGCAAGCTGCGCACACAATCGCAGTGTTGTACAGCTTGTTTCATCACCTTTGCCAAGTTGCCGCTCTCTCCGGCTCCCGGAGACGAAGAAGCTGCTTCTTCGCGCAATGACGATTCTGCCGCTCACAGTGCTCTGCGGTGTGCGCCTTCTGCCGAAAGACGCAGGGAGCGGTGCTTAGCTCTGCAGAGCACCGTAACTTCGTCTTTAGCCTCTCTTCTCGTCTACATCTTAGCAAAAAGCTTTTCCACTCTGTCTGGCAAGGAGAAACTGTGCCAGCACAAAAAGCATCTCCCATCGTGTTCTAGAGGCTGCACGGAGGTCTGCCGAGTGTTTTGCAAGAAGAGAAAGAAAGTTGTCCAAAACAGCTTGCAATCGAATGTTCATGTGAATAGAAAAGGCAGGAGAGTGGTCAGGTACTGTTTTCTCTCAGTTGGCAAGCTGCGCACACAATCGCAGTGTTGTACAGCTTGTTTCATCACCTTTGCCAAGTTGCCGCTCTCTCCGGCTCCCGGAGACGAAGAAGCTGCTTCTTCGCGCAAAGACGATTCTGCCGCTCACAGTGCTCTGCGGTGTGCGCCTTCTGCCGAAAGAGCCCCGGGAGTGGTGCTTAGCTCTGCAGAGCACCATACCTGCTTCTTTAGCCTCTCTTCTCGTCTACATCTTAGCAAAAAGCTTTTCCACTCTGTCTGGCAAGGAGAAACTGTGCCAGCACAGAAAACATCTCCCATCGTGTTCTAGAGGCTGCACGGAGGTCTGCCGAGTGTTTTGCAAGAAGAGAAAGAAAGTTGTCCAAAACAGCTTCCAATCGAATGTTCATGTGAATAGAAAAGGCAGGAGAGTGGTCAGGTACTGTTTTCTCTCAGTTGGCAAGCTGCGCACACAATCGCAGTCTTGTACAGCTTGTTTCATCACCTTTGCCAAGTTGCCGCTCTCTCCGGCTCCCGGAGACCAAGAAGCTGCTTCTTCGCGCAAAGACGATTCTGCCGCTCACAGTGCTCTGCAGTGTGTGTCTTCTGCCGAAAGAGATCCGGGAGCTGTGCTTAGCTCTGCAGAGCACCGTACCTTCGTCTTTAGCCTCTCTTCTCGTCTACATCTTAGCAAAAAGCTTTTCCACTCTGTCTGGCAAGGAGAAACTGTGCCAGCACAGAAAACATCTCACATCGTGTTCTAGAGGCTGCACGGAGGTCTGCCGAGTGTTTTGCAAGAAGAGAAAGAAAGTTGTCCAAAACAGCTTGCAATCGAATGTTCATGTGAATAGAAAAGGCAGGAGAGTGGTCAGGTACTGTTTTCTCTCAGTTGGCAAGCTGCGCACACAATCGCAGTGTTGTACAGCTTGTTTCATCACCTTTGCCAAGTTGCCGCTCTCTCCGGCTCCCGGAGACGAAGAAGCTGCTTCTTCGCGCAAAGACGATTCTGCCGCTCACAGTGCTCTGCAGTGTGTGTCTTCTGCCGAAAGAGATCCGGGAGCTGTGCTTAGATCTGCAGAGCACCGTACCTTCGTCTTTAGCCTCTCTTCTCGTCTACATCTTAGCAAAAAGCTTTTCCACTCTGTCTGGCAAGGAGAAACTGTGCCAGCACAGAAAACATCTCCCATCGTGTTCTAGAGGCTGCACGGAGGTCTGCCGAGTGTTTTGCAAGAAGAGAAAGAAAGTTGTCCAAAACAGCTTGCAATCGAATGTTCATGTGAATAGAAAAGGCAGGAGAGTGGTCAGGTACTGTTTTCTCTCAGTTGGCAAGCTGCGCACACAATCGCAGTGTTGTACAGCTTGTTTCATCACCTTTGCCAAGTTGCCGCTCTCTCCGGCTCCCGGAGACGAAGAAGCTGCTTCTTCGCGCAATGACGATTCTGCCGCTCACAGTGCTCTGCGGTGTGCGCCTTCTGCCGAAAGACGCAGGGAGCGGTGCTTAGCTCTGCAGAGCACCGTAACTTCGTCTTTAGCCTCTCTTCTCGTCTACATCTTAGCAAAAAGCTTTTCCACTCTGTCTGGCAAGGAGAAACTGTGCCAGCACAAAAAGCATCTCCCATCGTGTTCTAGAGGCTGCACGGAGGTCTGCCGAGTGTTTTGCAAGAAGAGAAAGAAAGTTGTCCAAAACAGCTTGCAATCGAATGTTCATGTGAATAGAAAAGGCAGGAGAGTGGTCAGGTACTGTTTTCTCTCAGTTGGCAAGCTGCGCACACAATCGCAGTCTTGTACAGCTTGTTTCATCACCTTTGCCAAGTTGCCGCTCTCTCCGGCTCCCGGAGACGAAGAAGCTGCTTCTTCGCGCAAAGACGATTCTGCCGCTCACAGTGCTCTGCGGTGTGCGCCTTCTGCCGAAAGAGGTCCGGGAGCGGTGCTTAGCTCTGCAGAGCACCATACCTGCTTCTTTAGCCTCTCTTCTCGTCTACATCTTAGCAAAAAGCTTTTCCACTCTGTCTGGCAAGGAGAAACTGTGCCAGCACAGAAAACATCTCCCATCGTGTTCTAGAGGCTGCACGGAGGTCTGCCGAGTGTTTTGCAAGAAGAGAAAGAAAGTTGTCCAAAACAGCTTCCAATCGAATGTTCATGTGAATAGAAAAGGCAGGAGAGTGGTCAGGTACTGTTTTCTCTCAGTTGGCAAGATGCGCACACAATCGCAGTGTTGTACAGCTTGTTTCATCACCTTTGCCAAGTTGCCGCTCTCTCCGGCTCCCGGAGACGAAGAAGCTGCTTCTTCGCGCAAAGACGATTCTGCCGCTCACAGTGCTCTGCGGTGTGCGCCTTCTGCCGAAAGACGCAGGGAGCGGTGCTTAGCTCTGCAGAGCACCGTACCTTCGTCTTTAGCCTCTCTTCTCGTCTACATCTTAGCAAAAAGCTTTTCCACTCTGTCTGGCAAGGAGAAACTGTGCCAGCACAAAAAACATCTCCCATCGTGTTCTAGAGGCTGCACGCAGGCCTGCCGAGTGTTTTGCAAGAAGAGAAAGAAAGTTGTCCAAAACAGCTTGCAATCGAATGTTCATGTGATTACAAAAGGCAGGAGAGTGGTCAGGTACTGTTTTCTCTCACTTGGCAAGCTGCGCACACAATCGCAGTGTTGTACAGCTTGTTTCATCACCTTTGCCAAGTTGCCGCTCTCTCCGGCTCCCGGAGACGAAGAAGCTGCTTCTTCGCGCAAAGACGATTCTGCCGCTCACAGTGATCTGCAGTGTGCGCCTTCTGCCCAAAGAGGTCCGGGAGCGGTGCTTAGCTCTGCAGAGCACCGTACCTTCGTCTTTAGCCTCTCTTCTCGTCTACATCTTAGCAAAAAGCTTTTCCACTCTGTCTGGCAAGGAGAAACTGTGCCAGCGCAGAAAACATCTCCCATCGTGTTCTAGAGGCTGCACGGAGTTCTGCCGAGTGTTTTGCAAGAAGAGAAAGAAAGTTGTCCAAAACTGCTTGCAATCGAATGTTCATGTGAATAGAAAAGGCAGGAGAGTGGTCAGGTACTGTTTTCTCTCAGTTGGCAAGATGCGCACACAATCGCAGTGTTGTACAGCTTGTTTCATCACCTTTGCCAAGTTGCCGCTCTCTCCGGCTCCCGGAGACGAAGAAGCTGCTTCTTCGCGCAAAGACGATTCTGCCGCTCACAGTGCTCTGCGGTGTGCGCCTTCTGCCGAAAGAGGTCCGGGAGCGGTGCTTAGCTCTGCAGAGCACCGTACCTTCGTCTTTAGCCTCTCTTCTCGTCTACATCTTAGCAAAAAGCTTTTCCACTCTGTCTGGCAAGGAGAAACTGTGCCAGCACAGAAAACATCTCCCATCGTCTTCTAGAGGCTGCACGGAGGTCTGCCGAGTGTTTTGCAAGAAGAGAAAGAAAGTTGTCCAAAACAGCTTGCAATCGAATGTTCATGTGATTACAAAAGGCAGGAGAGTGATCAGGTACTGTTTTCTCTCAGTTGGCAAGCTGCGCACACAATCGCAGTGTTGTACAGCTTGTTTCATCACCTTTGCGAAGTTGTCGCTCTCTCCGGCTCCCGGAGACAAAGAAGCTGCTTCTTCGCGCAAAGACGATTCTGCCGCTCACAGTGCTCTGCGGTGTGCGCCTTCTGCCGAAAGACGCTCGGGAGCGGTGCTTAGCTCTGCAGAGCACCGTACCTTCGTCTTTAGCCTCTCTTCTCGTCTACATCTTAGCAAAAAGCTTTTCCACTCTGTCTGGCAAGGAGAAACTTTGCCAGCACAGAAAACATCTCCCATCGTGTTCTAGAGGCTGCACGGAGGTCTGCCGAGTGTTTTGCAAGAAGAGAAAGAAAGTTGTCCAAAACAGCTTGCAATCGAATGTTCATGTGAATAGAAAATGCAGGAGAGTGGTCAGGTACTGTTTTCTCTCAATTGGAAAGCTGCGCACACAATCGCAGTGTTGTACAGCTTGTTTCATCACCTTTGCGAAGGTGCCGCTCTCTCCGGCTCCCGGAGACGAAGAAGCTGCTTCTTCGCGCAAAGACGATTCTGCCGCTCACAGTGATCTGCGGTGTGCGCCTTCTGCCGAAAGAGCCCCGGGAGCTGTGCTTAGCTCTGAGAAGCACCGTACCTGCTTCTTTAGCCTCTCTTCTCGTCTACATCTTAGCAAAAAGCTTTTCCACTCTGTCTGGCAAGGAGAAACTGTGCCAGCACAGAAAACATCTCCCATCGTGTTCTAGAGGCTGCACGGAGGTCTGCCGAGTGTTTTGCAAGAAGAGAAAGAAAGTTGTCCAAAACAGCTTGCAATCGAATGTTCATGTGAATAGAAAAGGCAGGAGAGTGGTCAGGTACTGTTTTCTCTCAGTTGGCAAGCTGCGCACACAATCGCACTCTTGTACAGCTTGTTTCATCACCTTTGCGAAGTTGCCGCTCTCTCCGGCTCCCGGAGACGAAGAAGCTGCTTCTTCGCGCAAAGACGATTCTGCCGCTCACAGTGATCTGCGGTGTGCGCCTCCTGCCGAAAGAGGCCCGGGAGCGGTGCTTAGCTCTGCAGAGCACCGTACCTTCGTCTTTAGCCTCTCTTCTCGTCTACATCTTAGCAAAAAGCTTTTCCACTCTGTCTGGCAAGGAGAAACTGTGCCAGCACAAAAAACATCTCCCATCGTGTTCTAGAGGCTGCACGGAGGTCTGCCGAGTGTTTTGCAAGAAGAGAAAGAAAGTTGTCCAAAACAGCTTGCAATCGAATGTTCATGTGAATAGAAAAGGCAGGAGAGTGGTCAGGTACTGTTTTCTCTCAGTTGGCAAGCTGCGCACACAATCGCAGTGTTGTACAGCTTGTTTCATCACCTTTGCGAAGTTGCCGCTCTCTCCGGCTCCCGGAGACGAAGAAGCTGCTTCTTCGCGCAAAGACGATTCTGCCGCTCACAGTGCTCTGCGGTGTGCGCCTTCTGCGGAAAGAGGTCCGGGAGCGGTGCTTAGCTCTGCAGAGCACCGTACCTTCGTCTTTAGCCTCTCTTCTCGTCTACATCTTAGCAAAAAGCTTTTCCACTCTGTCTGGCAAGGAGAAACTGTGCAAGCACTGAAAACATCTCCCATCGTGTTCTAGAGGCTGCACGGAGGTCTGCCGAGTGTTTTGCAAGAAGAGAAAGAAAGTTGTCCAAAACAGCTTGCAATCGAATGTTCATGTGAATAGAAAAGGCAGGAGAGTGGTCAGGTACTGTTTTCTCTCAGTTGGCAAGCTGCGCACACAATCGCAGTGTTGTACAGCTTGTTTCATCACCTTTGCGAAGTTGTCGCTCTCTCCGGCTCCCGGAGACAAAGAAGCTGCTTCTTCGCCCAAGGATGATTCTGCCGCTCACAGTGCTCTGCGGTGTGCGCCTTCTGCCGAAAGACGCCCGGGAGCGGTGCTTAGCTCTGCAGAGCACCGTACCTTCGTCTTTAGCCTCTCTTCTCGTCTACATCTTAGCAAAAAGCTTTTCCACTCTGTCTGGCAAGGAGAAACTGTGCCAGCACAGAAAACATCTCCCATCGTGTTCTAGAGGCTGCACGGAGGTTTGCCAAGTGTTTGCCAAGAAGTGAAAGAAAGTTGTCCAAAACAGCTTCCAATCGAATGTTCATGTGAATAGAAAATGCAGGAGAGTAGTCAGGTACTGTTTTCTCTCAATTGGAAAGCTGCGCACACAATCGCAGTGTTGTACAGCTTGTTTCATCACCTTTGCGAAGTTGCCGCTCTCTCCGGCTCCCGGAGACGAAGAAGCTGCTTCTTCGCGCAAAGACGATTCTGCCGCTCACAGTGCTCTGCGGTGTGCGCCTTCTGCCGTAAGACGCCCGGGAGCGGTGCTTAGCTCTGCAGAGCACCGTACCTTCGTCTTTAGCCTCTCTTCTCGTCTACATCTTAGCAAAAAGCTTTTCCACTCTGTCTGGCAAGGAGAAACTTTGCCAGCACAGACAACATCTCCCATCGTGTTCTAGAGGCTGCACGGAGGTCTGCCGAGTGTTTTGCAAGAAGAGAAAGAAAGTTGTCCAAAACAGCTTGCAATCGAATGTTCATGTGAATAGAAAAGGCAGGAGAGTGGTCAGGTACCGTTTTCTCTCAGTTGGCAAGCTGCGCACACAATCGCAGTGTTGTACAGCTTGTTTCATCACCTTTGCCAAGTTGCCGCTCTCTCCGGCTCCCGGAGACGAAGAAGCTGCTTCTTCGCGCAAAGACGATTCTGCCGCTCACAGTGCTCTGCAGTGTGTGTCTTCTGCCGAAAGAGGTCCGGGAGCCGTGCTTAGCTCTGCAGAGCACCGTACCTTCGTCTTTAGCCTCTCTTCTCGTCTACATCTTAGCAAAAAGCTTTTCCACTCTGTCTGGCAATGAGAAACTGTGCCAGCACAGAAAACATCTCCCATCGTGTTCTAGAGGCTGCACGGAGGTCTGCCGAGTGTTTTGCAAGAAGAGAAAGAAAGTTGTCCAAAACAGCTTCCAATCGAATGTTCATGTGAATAGAAAAGGCAGGAGAGTGGTCAGGTACTGTTTTCTCTCACTTGGCAAGCTGCGCACACAATCGCAGTGTTGTACAGCTTGTTTCATCACCTTTGCGAAGTTGCCGCTCTCTCCGGCTCCCAGAGACGAAGAAGCTGCTTCTTCGCGCAAAGACGATTCTGCCGCTCACAGTGCTCTGCGGTGTGCGCCTTCTGCCGAAAGACGCAGGGAGCGGTGCTTAGCTCTGCAGAGCACCGTACCTTCGTCTTTAGCCTCTCTTCTCGTCTACATCTTAGCAAAAAGCTTTTCCACTCTGTCTGGCAAGGAGAAACTGTGCCAGCACAAAAAGCATCTCCCATCGTGTTCTAGAGGCTGCACGGAGGTCTGCCGAGTGTTTTGCAAGAAGAGAAAGAAAGTTGTCCAAAACAGCTTGCAATCGAATGTTCATGTGAATAGAAAAGGCAGGAGAGTGGTCAGGTACTGTTTTCTCTCAGTTGGCAAGCTGCGCACACAATCGCAGTGTTGTACAGCTTGTTTCATCACCTTTGCCAAGTTGCCGCTCTCTCCGGCTCCCGGAGACGAAGAAGCTGCTTCTTCGCGCAAAGACGATTCTGCCGCTCACAGTGCTCTGCGGTGTGCGCCTTCTGCCGAAAGACGCTCGGGAGCGGTGCTTAGCTCTGCAGAGCACCGTACCTTCGTCTTTAGCCTCTCTTCTCGTCTACATCTTAGCAAAAAGCTTTTCCACTCTGTCTGGCAAGGAGAAACTGTGCCAGCACAAAAAACATCTCCCATCGTCTTCTAGAGGCTGCACGCAGGCCTGCCGAGTGTTTTGCAAGAAGAGAAAGAAAGTTGTCCAAAGCAGCTTGCAATCGAATGTTCATGTGATTACAAAAGGCAGGAGAGTGGTCAGGTACTGTTTTCTCTCAGTTGGCAAGCTGCGCACACAATCGCACTGTTGTACAGCTTGTTTCATCACCTTTGCGAAGTTGTCGCTCTCTCCGGCTCCCGGAGACAAAGAAGCTGCTTCTTCGCGCAAAGACGATTCTGCCGCTCACAGTGCTCTGCGGTGTGCGCCTTCTGCCGAAAGACGCTCGGGAGCGGTGCTTAGCTCTGCAGAGCACCGTACCTTCGTCTTTAGCCTCTCTTCTCGTCTACATCTTAGCAAAAAGCTTTTCCACTCTGTCTGGCAAGGAGAACCTGTGCCAGCACAGAAAACATATCCCATCGTGTTCTAGAGGCTGCACGGAGGTCTGCCGAGTGTTTTGCAAGAAGAGAAAGAAAGTTGTCCAAAACAGCTTGCAATCGAATGTTCATGTGAATAGAAAATGCAGGAGAGTGGTCAGGTACTGTTTTCTCTCAATTGGAAAGCTGCGCACACAATCGCAGTGTTGTACAGCTTGTTTCATCACCTTTGCGAAGTTGCCGCTCTCTCCGGCTCCCGGAGACGAAGAAGCTGCTTCTTCGCGCAAAGACGATTCTGCCGCTCACATTGCTCTGCGGTGTGCGCCTTCTGCCGAAAGAGGTCCGGGAGCTGTGCTTAGCTCTGAGAAGCACCGTACCTGCTTCTTTAGCCTCTCTTCTCGTCTACATCTTAGCAAAAAGCTTTTCCACTCTGTCTGGCAAGGAGAAACTGTGCCAGCACAGAAAACATCTCCCATCGTGTTCTAGAGGCTGCACGCAGGCCTGCGGAGTGTTTTGAAAGAAGAGAAAGAAAGTTGTCCAAAACAGCTTGCAATCGAATGTTCATGTGAATAGAAAAGGCAGGAGAGTGGTCAGGTACTGTTTTCTCTCACTTGGCAAGCTGCGCACACAATCGCAGTCTTGTACAGCTTCTTTCATCACCTTTGCGAAGTTGCCGCTCTCTCCGGCTCCCAGAGACGAAGAAGCTGCTTCTTCGCGCAAAGACGATTCTGCCGCTCACAGTGCTCTGCGGTGTGCGCCTTCTGCCGAAAGACGCAGGGAGCGGTGCTTAGCTCTGCAGAGCACCGTACCTTCGTCTTTAGCCTCTCTTCTCGTCTACATCTTAGCAAAAAGCTTTTCCACTCTGTCTGGCAAGGAGAAACTGTGCCAGCACAAAAAGCATCTCCCATCGTGTTCTAGAGGCTGCACGGAGGTCTGCCGAGTGTTTTGCAAGAAGAGAAAGAAAGTTGTCCAAAACAGCTTGCAATCGAATGTTCATGTGAATAGAAAAGGCAGGAGAGTGGTCAGGTACTGTTTTCTCTCAGTTGGCAAGCTGCGCACACAATCGCAGTGTTGTACAGCTTGTTTCATCACCTTTGCCAAGTTGCCGCTCTCTCCGGCTCCCGGAGACGAAGAAGCTGCTTCTTCGCGCAAAGACGATTCTGCCGCTCACAGTGCTCTGCGGTGTGCGCCTTCTGCCGAAAGACGCTCGGGAGCGGTGCTTAGCTCTGCAGAGCACCGTACCTTCGTCTTTAGCCTCTCTTCTCGTCTACATCTTAGCAAAAAGCTTTTCCACTCTGTCTGGCAAGGAGAAACTGTGCCAGCACAAAAAACATCTCCCATCGTGTTCTAGAGGCTGCACGCAGGCCTGCCGAGTGTTTTGCAAGAAGAGAAAGAAAGTTGTCCAAAGCAGCTTCCAATCGAATGTTCATGTGATTACAAAAGGCAGGAGAGTGGTCAGGTACTGTTTTCTCTCAGTTGGCAAGCTGCGCACACAATCGCAGTGTTGTACAGCTTGTTTCATCACCTTTGCGAAGTTGTCGCTCTCTCCGGCTCCCGGAGACAAAGAAGCTGCTTCTTCGCGCAAAGACGATTCTGCCGCTCACAGTGCTCTGCGGTGTGCGCCTTCTGCCGAAAGACGCTCGGGAGCGGTGCTTAGCTCTGCAGAGCACCGTACCTTCGTCTTTAGCCTCTCTTCTCGTCTACATCTTAGCAAAAAGCTTTTCCACTCTGTCTGGCAAGGAGAACCTGTGCCAGCACAGAAAACATATCCCATCGTGTTCTAGAGGCTGCACGGAGGTCTGCCGAGTGTTTTGCAAGAAGAGAAAGAAAGTTGTCCAAAACAGCTTGCAATCGAATGTTCATGTGAATAGAAAATGCAGGAGAGTGGTCAGGTACTGTTTTCTCTCAATTGGAAAGCTGCGCACACAATCGCAGTGTTGTACAGCTTGTTTCATCACCTTTGCCAAGTTGCCGCTCTCTCCGGCTCCCGGAGACGAAGAAGCTGCTTCTTCGCGCAAAGACGATTCTGCCGCTCACAGTGCTCTGCGGTGTGCGCCTTCTGCCGAAAGAGGCCCGGGAGCGGTGCTTAGCTCTGCAGAGCACCGTACCTTCGTCTTTAGCCTCTCTTCTCGTCTACATCTTAGCAAAAAGCTTTTCCACTCTGTCTGGCAAGGAGAAACTTTGCCAGCACAGAAAACATCTCCCATCGTGTTCTAGAGGCTGCACGGAGGTCTGCCGAGTGTTTTGCAAGAAGAGAAAGAAAGTTGTCCAAAACAGCTTGCAATCCAATGTTCATGTGAATAGAAAAGGCAGGAGAGTGGTCAGGTACTGTTTTCTCTCAGTTGGCAAGCTGCGCACACAATCGCAGTGTTGTACAGCTTGTTTCATCACCTTTGCGAAGTTGGCGCTCTCTCCGGCTCCCGGAGACGAAGAAGCTGCTTCTTCGCGCAAAGACGATTCTGCCGCTCACAGTGCTCTGCGGTGTGCGGCTTCTGCCGAAAGAGGTCCGGGAGCTGTGCTTAGCTCTGAGAAGCACCGTACCTGCTTCTTTAGCCTCTCTTCTCGTCTACATCTTAGCAAAAAGCTTTTCCACTCTGTCTGGCAAGGAGAAACTGTGCCAGCACAGAAAACATCTCCCATCGTGTTCTAGAGGCTGCACGCAGGCCTGCGGAGTGTTTTGCAAGAAGAGAAAGAAAGTTGTCCAAAACAGCTTGCAATCGAATGTTCATGTGAATAGAAAAGGCAGGAGAGTGGTCAGGTACTGTTTTCTCTCAGTTGGCAAGCTGCGCACACAATCGCAGTCTTGTACAGCTTGTTTCATCACCTTTGCGAAGTTGCCGCTCTCTCCGGCTCCCGGAGACGAAGAAGCTGCTTCTTCGCGCAATGACGATTCTGCCGCTCACAGTGCTCTGCGGAGTGCGCCTTCTGCCGAAAGACGCCCGGGAGCGTTTCTTAGCTCTGCAGAGCACCGTACTTTCGTCTTTAGCCTCTCTTCTCGTCTACATCTTATCAAAAAGCTTTTCCACTCTGTCTGGCAAGGAGAAACTGTGCCAGCACAGAAAACATCTCCCATCGTGTTCTAGAGGCTGCACGGAGGTCTGCCGAGTGTTTTGCAAGAAGAGAAAGAAAGTTGTCCAAAACAGCTTGCAATCGAATGTTCATGTGATTACAAAAGGCAGGAGAGTGGTCAGGTACTGTTTTCTCTCAGTTGGCAAGCTGCGCACACAATCGCAGTGACGTACAGCTTGTTTCATCACCTTTGCGAAGTTGCCGCTCTCTCCGGCTCCCGGAGACGAAGAAGCTGCTTCTTCGCGCAAAGACGATTCTGCCGCTCACAGTGATCTGCGGTGTGCGCCTTCTGCCGAAAGACGCCCGGGAGCGGTGCTTAGCTCTGCAGAGCACCGTACCTTCGTCTTTAGCCTCTCTTCTCGTCTACATCTTAGCAAAAAGCTTTTCCACTCTGTCTGGCAAGGAGAAACTGTGCCAGCACAGAAAACATCTCCCATCGTGTTCTAGAGGCTGCACGGAGGTCTGCCGTGTGTTTTGCAAGAAGAGAAAGAAAGTTGTCCAAAACAGCTTGCAATCGAATGTTCATGTGATTACAAAAGGCAGGAGAGTGGTCAGGTACTGTTTTCTCTCAGTTGGCAAGCTGCGCACACAATCGCAGTGACGTACAGCTTGTTTCATCACCTTTGCGAAGTTGCCGCTCTCTCCGGCTCCCGGAGACGAAGAAGCTGCTTCTTCGCGCAAAGACGATTCTGCCGCTCACAGTGATCTGCGGTGTGCGCCTTCTGCCGAAAGAGCCCCGGGAGCTGTGCTTAGCTCTGAGAAGCACCGTACCTGCTTCTTTAGCCTCTCTTCTCGTCTACATCTTAGCAAAAAGCTTTTCCACTCTGTCTGGCAAGGAGAAACTGTGCCAGCACAGAAAACATCTCCCATCGTGTTCTAGAGGCTGCACGGAGGTCTGCCGTGTGTTTTGCAAGAAGAGAAAGAAAGTTGTCCAAAACAGCTTGCAATCGAATGTTCATGTGAATAGAAAAGGCAGGAGAGTGGTCAGGTACTGTTTTCTCTCAGTTGGCAAGCTGCGCACACAATCGCAGTGTTGTACAGCTTGTTTCATCACCTTTGCGAAGTTGCCGCTCTCTCCGGCTCCCGGAGACGAAGAAGCTGCTTCTTCGCGCAAAGACGATTCTGCCGCTCACAGTGCTCTGCTGTGTGCGCCTTCTGCCGAAAGAGGTCCGGGAGCGGTGCTTAGCTCTGCAGAGCACCGTACCTTCGTCTTTAGCCTCTCTTCTCGTCTACATCTTAGCAAAAAGCTTTTCCACTCTCTCTGGCAAGGAGAAACTGTGCCAGCACAAAAAACATCTCCCATCGTGTTCTAGAGGCTGCACGGAGGTCTGCCGAGTGTTTTGCAAGAAGAGAAAGAAAGTTGTCCAAAACAGCTTCCAATCGAATGTTCATGTGAATAGAAAAGGCAGGAGAGTGGTCAGGTACTGTTTTGTCTCAGTTGGCACGCTGCGCACACAATCGCAGTGTTGTACAGCTTGTTTCATCACCTTTGCGAAGTTGCCGCTCTCTCCGGCTCCCGGAGACGAAGAAGCTGCTTCTTCGCGCAAAGACGATTCTGCCGCTCACAGTGCTCTGCGGAGTGCGCCTTCTGCCGAAAGACGCCCGGGAGCGGTGCTTAGCTCTGAGAAGCACCGTACTTTCGTCTTTAGCCTCTCTTCTCCTCTACATCTTATCAAAAAGCTTTTCCACTCTGTCTGGCAAGGAGAAACTGTGCCAGCACAAAAAACATCTCCCATCGTGTTCTAGAGGCTGCACGGAGGTCTGCCGAGTGTTTTGCAAGAAGAGAAAGAAAGTTGTCCAAAACAGCTTGCAATCGAATGTTCATGTGATTACAAAAGGCAGGAGAGTGGTCAGGTACTGTTTTCTCTCAGTTGGCAAGCTGCGCACACAATCGCAGTGTTGTACAGCTTGTTTCATCACCTTTGCGAAGTTGCCGCTCTCTCCGGCTCCCGGAGACGAAGAAGCTGCTTCTTCGCGCAAAGACGATTCTGCCGCTCACAGTGCTCTGCGGTGTGCGCCTTCTGCCGAAAGACGCCCGGGAGCGGTGCTTAGCTCTGCAGAGCACCGTACCTTCGTCTTTAGCCTCTCTTCTCGTCTACATCTTAGCAAAAAGCTTTTCCACTCTGTCTGGCAAGGAGAAACTGTGCCAGCGCAGAAAACATCTCCCATCGTGTTCTAGAGGCTGCACGGAGGTCTGCCGAGTGTTTTGCAAGAAGAGAAAGAAAGTTGTCCAAAACAGCTTGCAATCGAATGTTCATGTGAATAGAAAATGCAGGAGAGTGGTCAGGTACTGTTTTCTCTCAATTGGAAAGCTGCGCACACAATCGCAGTGTTGTACAGCTTGTTTCATCACCTTTGCGAAGGTGCCGCTCTCTCCGGCTCCCGGAGACGAAGAAGCTGCTTCTTCGCGCAAAGACGATTCTGCCGCTCACAGTGCTCTGCGGTGTGCGCCTTCTGCCGAAAGAGCCCCGGGAGCTGTGCTTAGCTCTGAGAAGCACCATACGTGCTTCTTTAGCCTCTCTTCTCGTCTACATCTTAGCAAAAAGCTTTTCCACTCTGTCTGGCAAGGAGAAACTGTGCCAGCACAGAAAACATCTCCCATCGTGTTCTAGAGGCTGCACGGAGGTCTGCCGAGTGTTTTGCAAGAAGAGAATTGAAAGTTGTCCAAAACAGCTTGCAATCGAATGTTCATGTGAATAGAAAAGGCAGGAGAGTGGTCAGGTACTGTTTTCTCTCAGTTGGCGAGCTGCGCACACAATCGCAGTGTTGTACAGCTTGTTTCATCACCTTTGCGAAGTTGCCGCTCTCTCCGGCTCCCGGAGACGAAGAAGCTGCTTCTTCGCGCAAAGACGATTCTGCCGCTCACAGTGCTCTGCGGTGTGCGCCTTCTGCCGAAAGAGGTCCGGGAGCGGTGCTTAGCTCTGCAGAGCACCGTACCTTCGTCTTTAGCCTCTCTTCTCGTCTACATCTTAGCAAAAAGCTTTTCCACTCTGTCTGGCAAGGAGAAACTGTGCCAGCACAGAAAACATCTCCCATCGTGTTCTAGAGGCTGCACGGAGGTCTGCCGAGTGTTTTGCAAGAAGAGAAAGAAAGTTGTCCAAAACAGCTTGCAATCGAATGTTCATGTGAATAGAAAAGGCAGGAGAGTGGTCAGGTACTGTTTTCTCTCAGTTGGCAAGCTGCGCACACAATCGCAGTCTTGTACAGCTTGTTTCATCACCTTTGCGAAGTTGTCGCTCTCTCCGGCTCCCGGAGACAAAGAAGCTGCTTCTTCGCCCAAGGATGATTCTGCCGCTCACAGTGCTCTGCGGTGTGCGCCTTCTGCCGAAAGACGCCCGGGAGCGGTGCTTAGCTCTGCAGAGCACCGTACCTTCGTCTTTAGCCTCTCTTCTCGTCTACATCTTAGCAAAAAGCTTTTCCACTCTGTCTGGCAAGGAGAAACTGTGCCAGCACAGAAAACATCTCCCATCGTGTTCTAGAGGCTGCACGGAGGTCTGGTGAGTGTTTTGCAAGAAGAGAAAGAAAGTTGTCCAAAACAGCTTGCAATCGAATGTTCATGTGAATAGAAAATGCAGGAGAGTGGTCAGGTACTGTTTTCTCTCAATTGGAAAGCTGCGCACACAATCGCAGTGTTGTACAGCTTGTTTCATCACCTTTGCGAAGGTGCCGCTCTCTCCGGCTCCCGGAGACGAAGAAGCTGCTTCTTCGCGCAAAGACGATTCTGCCGCTCACAGTGATCTGCGGTGTGCGCCTTCTGCCGAAAGAGCCCCGGGAGCTGTGCTTAGCTCTGAGAAGCACCGTACCTGCTTCTTTAGCCTCTCTTCTCGTCTACATCTTAGCAAAAAGCTTTTCCACTCTGTCTGGCAAGGAGAAACTGTGCCAGCACAGAAAACATCTCCCATCGTGTTCTAGAGGCTGCACGGAGGTCTGCCGTGTGTTTTGCAAGAAGAGAAAGAAAGTTGTCCAAAACAGCTTGCAATCGAATGTTCATGTGAATAGAAAAGGCAGGAGAGTGGTCAGGTACTGTTTTCTCTCAGTTGGCAAGCTGCGCACACAATCGCAGTCTTGTACAGCTTGTTTCATCACCTTTGCCAAGTTGCCGCTCTCTCCGGCTCCCGGAGACGAAGAAGCTGCTTCTTCGCGCAAAGACGATTCTGCCGCTCACAGTGCTCTGCTGTGTGCGCCTTCTGCCGAAAGAGGTCCGGGAGCGGTGCTTAGCTCTGCAGAGCACCGTACCTTCGTCTTTAGCCTCTCTTCTCGTCTACATCTTAGCAAAAAGCTTTTCCACTCTCTCTGGCAAGGAGAAACTGTGCCAGCACAAAAAACATCTCCCATCGTGTTCTAGAGGCTGCACGGAGGTCTGCCGAGTGTTTTGCAAGAAGAGAAAGAAAGTTGTCCAAAACAGCTTGCAATCGAATGTTCATGTGAATAGAAAAGGCAGGAGAGTGGTCAGGTACTGTTTTCTCTCAGTTGGCACGCTGCGCACACAATCGCAGTGTTGTACAGCTTGTTTCATCACCTTTGCCAAGTTGCCGCTCTCTCCGGCTCCCGGAGACGAAGAAGCTGCTTCTTCGCGCAAAGACGATTCTGCCGCTCACAGTGCTCTGCGGTGTGCGCCTTCTGCCGAAAGAGCCCCGGGAGCTGTGCTTAGCTCTGAGAAGCACCATACGTGCTTCTTTAGCCTCTCTTCTCGTCTACATCTTAGCAAAAAGCTTTTCCACTCTCTCTGGCAAGGAGAAACTGTGCCAGCACAGAAAACATCTCCCATCGTGTTCTAGAGGCTGCACGGAGGTCTGCCGAGTGTTTTGCAAGAAGAGAATTGAAAGTTGTCCAAAACAGCTTGCAATCGAATGTTCATGTGAATAGAAAAGGCAGGAGAGTGGTCAGGTACTGTTTTCTCTCAGTTGGCAAGCTGCGCACACAATCGCAGTGTTGTACAGCTTGTTTCATCACCTTTGCGAAGTTGCCGCTCTCTCCGGCTCCCGGAGACGAAGAAGCTGCTTCTTCGCGCAAAGACGATTCTGCCGCTCACAGTGCTCTGCGGTGTGCGCCTTCTGCCGAAAGAGGTCCGGGAGCGGTGCTTAGCTCTGCAGAGCACCGTACCTTCGTCTTTAGCCTCTCTTCTCGTCTACATCTTAGCAAAAAGCTTTTCCACTCTGTCTGGCAAGGAGAAACTGTGCCAGCACAGAAAACATCTCCCATCGTGTTCTAGAGGCTGCACGGAGGTCTGCCGAGTGTTTTGCAAGAAGAGAAAGAAAGTTGTCCAAAACAGCTTGCAATCGAATGTTCATGTGAATAGAAAAGGCAGGAGAGTGGTCAGGTACTGTTTTCTCTCAGTTGGCAAGCTGCGCACACAATCGCAGTCTTGTACAGCTTGTTTCATCACCTTTGCGAAGTTGTCGCTCTCTCCGGCTCCCGGAGACAAAGAAGCTGCTTCTTCGCCCAAGGATGATTCTGCCGCTCACAGTGCTCTGCGGTGTGCGCCTTCTGCCGAAAGACGCCCGGGAGCGGTGCTTAGCTCTGCAGAGCACCGTACCTTCGTCTTTAGCCTCTCTTCTCGTCTACATCTTAGCAAAAAGCTTTTCCACTCTGTCTGGCAAGGAGAAACTGTGCCAGCACAGAAAACATCTCCCATCGTGTTCTAGAGGCTGCACGGAGGTTTGCCAAGTGTTTTCCAAGAATAGAAAGAAAGTTGTCCAAAACAGCTTCCAATCGAATGTTCATGTGAATAGAAAATGCAGGAGAGTGGTCAGGTACTGTTTTCTCTCAATTGGAAAGCTGCGCACACAATCGCAGTGTTGTACAGCTTGTTTCATCACCTTTGCGAAGTTGCCGCTCTCTCCGGCTCCCGGAGACGAAGAAGCTGCTTCTTCGCGCAAAGACGATTCTGCCGCTCACAGTGCTCTGCGGTGTGCGCCTTCTGCCGTAAGACGCCCGGGAGCGGTGCTTAGCTCTGCAGAGCACCGTACCTTCGTCTTTAGCCTCTCTTCTCGTCTACATCTTAGCAAAAAGCTTTTCCACTCTGTCTGGCAAGGAGAAACTTTGCCAGCACAGAAAACATCTCCCATCGTGTTCTAGAGGCTGCACGGAGGTCTGCCGAGTGTTTTGCAAGAAGAGAAAGAAAGTTGTCCAAAACAGCTTGCAATCGAATGTTCATGTGAATAGAAAAGGCAGGAGAGTGGTCAGGTACTGTTTTCTCTCAGTTGGCAAGCTGCGCACACAATCGCAGTGTTGTACAGCTTGTTTCATCACCTTTGCCAAGTTGCCGCTCTCTCCGGCTCCCGGAGACGAAGAAGCTGCTTCTTCGCGCAAAGACGATTCTGCCGCTCACAGTGCTCTGCGGTGTGCGCCTTCTGCCGAAAGAGCCCCGGGAGCTGTGCTTAGCTCTGCAGAGCACCGTACCTGCTTCTTTAGCCTCTCTTCTCGTCTACATCTTAGCAAAAAGCTTTTCCACTCTGTCTGGCAAGGAGAAACTGTGCCAGCACAGAAAACATCTCCCATCGTGTTCTAGAGGCTGCACGGAGGTCTGCCGAGTGTTTTGCAAGAAGAGAAAGAAAGTTGTCCAAAACAGCTTCCAATCGAATGTTCATGTGAATAGAAAAGGCAGGAGAGTGGTCAGGTACTGTTTTCTCTCAGTTGGCAAGCTGCGCACACAATCGCAGTCTTGTACAGCTTGTTTCATCACCTTTGCGAAGTTGCCGCTCTCTCCGGCTCCCGGAGACGAAGAAGCTGCTTCTTCGCGCAAAGACGATTCTGCCGCTCACAGTGCTCTGCGGTGTGCGCCTTCTGCCGAAAGAGGTCCGGGAGCGGTGCTTAGCTCTGCAGAGCACCGTACCTTCGTCTTTAGCCTCTCTTCTCGTCTACATCTTAGCAAAAAGCTTTTCCACTCTGTCTGGCAAGGAGAAACTGTGCCAGCACAGAAAACATCTCCCATCGTGTTCTAGAGGCTGCACGGAGGTCTGCAGAGTGTTTTGCAAGAAGAGAAAGAAAGTTGTCCAAAACAGCTTGCAATCGAATGTTCATGTGAATAGAAAATGCAGGAGAGTGGTCAGGTACTGTTTTCTCTCAGTTGGCAAGCTGCGCACACAATCGCAGTGTTGTACAGCTTGTTTCATCACCTTTGCCAAGTTGCCGCTCTCTCCGGCTCCCGGAGACGAAGAAGCTGCTTCTTCGCGCAAAGACGATTCTGCCGCTCACAGTGCTCTGCGGTGTGCGCCTTCTGCCGAAAGAGCCCCGGGAGCGGTGCTTAGCTCTGCAGAGCACCGTACCTGCTTCTTTAGCCTCTCTTCTCGTCTACATCTTAGCAAAAAGCTTTTCCACTCTGTCTGGCAAGGAGAAACTGTGCCAGCACAGAAAACATCTCCCATCGTGTTCTAGAGGCTGCACGGAGGTCTGCCGAGTGTTTTGCAAGAAGAGAAAGAAAGTTGTCCAAAACAGCTTGCAATCGAATGTTCATGTGAATAGAAAAGGCAGGAGAGTGGTCAGGTACTGTTTTCTCTCAGTTGGCAAGCTGCGCACACAATCGCAGTCTTGTACAGCTTGTTTCATCACCTTTGCCAAGTTGCCGCTCTCTCCGGCTCCCGGAGACGAAGAAGCTGCTTCTTCGCGCAAAGACGATTCTGCCGCTCACAGTGCTCTGCGGTGTGCGCCTTCTGCCGAAAGAGGCCCGGGAGCGGTGCTTAGCTCTGCAGAGCACCGTACCTTCGTCTTTAGCCTCTCTTCTCGTCTACATCTTAGCAAAAAGCTTTTCCACTCTGTCTGGCAAGGAGAAACTGTGCCAGCACAGAAAACATCTCCCATCGTGTTCTAGAGGCTGCACGCAGGTCTGCCGAGTGTTTTGCAAGAAGAGAAAGAAAGTTTTCCAAAACAGCTTGCAATCGAATGTTCATGTGAATAGAAAAGGCAGGAGAGTGGTCAGGTACTGTTTTCTCTCAGTTGGCAAGCTGCGCACACAATCGCAGTGTTGTACAGCTTGTTTCATCACCTTTGCGAAGTTGCCGCTCTCTCCGGCTCCCGGAGACGAAGAAGCTGCTTCTTCGCGCAAAGACGATTCTGCCGCTCACAGTGCTCTGCTGTGTGCGCCTTCTGCCGAAAGAGGTCCGGGAGCGGTGCTTAGGTCTGAGAAGCACCATACGTGCTTCTTTAGCCTCTCTTCTCGTCTACATCTTAGCAAAAAGCTTTTCCACACTGTCTGGTAAGGAGAAACTGTGCCAGCACAGAAAACATCTCCCATCGTGTTCTAGAGGCTGCACGGAGGTCTGCCGAGTGTTTTGCAAGAAGAGAAAGAAAGTTGTCCAAAACAGCTTGCAATCGAATGTTCATGTGAATAGAAAAGGCAGGAGAGTGGTCAGGTACTGTTTTCTCTCAGTTGGCAAGCTGCGCACACAATCGCAGTGTTGTACAGCTTGTTTCATCACCTTTGCCAAGTTGCCGCTCTCTCCGGCTCCCGGAGACGAAGAAGCTGCTTCTTCGCGCAAAGACGATTCTGCCGCTCACAGTGCTCTGCGGTGAGTGTCTTCTGCCGAAAGAGGCCCGGGAGCGGTGCTTAGCTCTGCAGAGCACCGTACCTTCGTCTTTAGCCTCTCTTCTCGTCTACATCTTAGCAAAAAGCTTTTCCACTCTGTCTGGCAAGGAGAAACTGTGCCAGCACAGAAAACATCTCCCATCGTCTTCTAGAGGCTGCACGGAGGTCTGCCGAGTGTTTTGCAAGAAGAGAAAGAAAGTTGTCCAAAACAGCTTGCAATCGAATGTTCATGTGAATAGAAAATGCAGGAGAGTGGTCAGGTACTGTTTTCTCTCAGTTGGCAAGCTGCGCACACAATCGCAGTCTTGTACAGCTTGTTTCATCACCTTTGCGAAGTTGCCGCTCTCTCCGGCTCCCGGAGACGAAGAAGCTGCTTCTTCGCCCAAAGACGATTCTGCCGCTCACAGTGCTCTGCGGTGTGCGAGTTCTGCCGAAAGAGGCCCGGGAGCGGTGCTTAGCTCTGAGAAGCACCGTACCTGCTTCTTTAGCCTCTCTTCTCGTCTACATCTTAGCAAAAAGCTTTTCCACTCTGGCAAGGAGAAACTGTGCCAGCACAGAAAACATCTCCCATCGTGTTCTAGAGGCTGCACGGAGGTCTGCCGAGTGTTTTGCAAGAAGAGAAAGAAAGTTGTCCAAAACAGCTTGCAATCGAATGTTCATGTGAATAGAAAAGGCAGGAGAGTGGTCAGGTACTGTTTTTTCTCAGTTGGCAAGCTGCGCACACAATCGCAGTCTTGTACAGCTTGTTTCATCACCTTTGCGAAGTTGCCGCTCTCTCCGGCTCCCGGAGACGAAGAAGCTGCTTCTTCGCGCAAAGACGATTCTGCCGCTCACAGTGCTCTGCGGTGTGCGCCTTCTGCCGTAAGACGCCCGGGAGCGGTGCTTAGCTCTGCAGAGCACCGTACCTTCGTCTTTAGCCTCTCTTCTCGTCTACATCTTAGCAAAAAGCTTTTCCACTCTGTCTGGCAAGGAGAAACTTTGCCAGCACAGAAAACATCTCCCATCGTCTTCTAGAGGCTGCACGGAGGTCTGCCGAGTGTTTTGCAAGAAGAGAAAGAAAGTTGTCCAAAACAGCTTCCAATCGAATGTTCATGTGAATAGAAAAGGCAGGAGAGTGGTCAGGTACTGCTTTCTCTCAGTTGGCAAGCTGCGCACACAATCGCAGTGTTGTACAGCTTGTTTCATCACCTTTGCGAACTTGCCGCTCTCTCCGGCTCCCGGAGACGAAGAAGCTGCTTCTTCGCGCAAAGACGATTCTGCCGCTCACAGTGCTCTGCGGTGTGCGCCTTCTGCCGAAAGAGCCCCGGGAGCTGTGCTTAGCTCTGAGAAGCACCGTACCTTCTTCCTTAGCCTCTCTTCTCGTCTACATCTTAGCAAAAAGCTTTTCCACTCTGTCTGGCAAGGAGAAACTGTGCCAGCACAGAAAACATCTCCCATCGTGTTCTAGAGGCTGCACGGAGGTCTGCCGAGTGTTTTGCAAGAAGAGAAAGAAAGTTGTCCAAAACAGCTTGCAATCGAATGTTCATGTGAATAGAAAAGGCAGGAGAGTGGTCAGGTACTGTTTTCTCTCAGTTGGCAAGCTGCGCACACAATCGCAGTGTTGTACAGCTTGTTTCATCACCTTTGCCAAGTTGCCGCTCTCTCCGGCTCCCGGAGACGAAGAAGCTGCTTCTTCGCGCAAAGACGATTCTGCCGCTCACAGTGCTCTGCAGTGTGTGTCTTCTGCCGAAAGAGATCCGGGAGCTGTGCTTAGCTCTGCAGAGCACCGTACCTTCGTCTTTAGCCTCTCTTCTCGTCTACATCTTAGCAAAAAGCTTTTCCACTCTGTCTGGCAAGGAGAAACTGTGCCAGCACAGAAAACATCTCCCATCGTGTTCTAGAGGCTGCACGGAGGTTTGCCAAGTGTTTTGCAAGAAGTGAAAGAAAGTTGTCCAAAACAGCTTGCAATCGAATGTTCATGTGAATAGAAAATGCAGGAGAGTGGTCAGGTACTGTTTTCTCTCAATTGGAAAGCTGCGCACACAATCGCAGTGTTGTACAGCTTGTTTCATCACCTTTGCGAAGTTGCCGCTCTCTCCGGCTCCCGGAGACGAAGAAGCTGCTTCTTCGCGCAAAGACGATTCTGCCGCTCACAGTGCTCTGCGGTGTGCGCCTTCTGCCGTAAGACGCCCGGGAGCGGTGCTGAGCTCTGCAGAGCACCGTACCTTCGTCTTTAGCCTCTCTTCTCGTCTACATCTTAGCAAAAAGCTTTTCCACTCTGTCTGGCAAGGAGAAACTGTGCCAGCACAGAAAACATCTCCCATCGTCTTCTAGAGGCTGCACGGAGGTCTGCCGAGTGTTTTGCAAGAAGAGAAAGAAAGTTGTCCAAAACAGCTTGCAATCGAATGTTCATGTGAATAGAAAAGGCAGGAGAGTGGTCAGGTACTGTTTTCTCTCAGTTGGCAAGCTGCGCACACAATCGCAGTCTTGTACAGCTTGTTTCATCACCTTTGCGAAGTTGCCGCTCTCTCCGGCTCCCGGAGACGAAGAAGCTGCTTCTTCGCGCAAAGACGATTCTGCCGCTCACAGTGCTCTGCGGTGTGCGCCTTCTGCCGTAAGACGCCCGGGAGCGGTGCTTAGCTCTGCAGAGCACCGTACCTTCGTCTTTAGCCTCTCTTCTCGTCTACATCTTAGCAAAAAGCTTTTCCACTCTGTCTGGCAAGGAGAAACTTTGCCAGCACAGACAACATCTCCCATCGTGTTCTAGAGGCTGCACGGAGGTCTGCCGAGTGTTTTGCAAGAAGAGAAAGAAAGTTGTCCAAAACAGCTTGCAATCGAATGTTCATGTGAATAGAAAAGGCAGGAGAGTGGTCAGGTACTGTTTTCTCTCAGTTGGCAAGCTGCGCACACAATCGCAGTGTTGTACAGCTTGTTTCATCACCTTTGCCAAGTTGCCGCTCTCTCCGGCTCCCGGAGACGAAGAAGCTGCTTCTTCGCGCAAAGACGATTCTGCCGCTCACAGTGCTCTGCGGTGTGCGCCTTCTGCCGAAAGAGCCCCGGGAGCTGTGCTTAGCTCTGCAGAGCACCGTACCTGCTTCTTTAGCCTCTCTTCTCGTCTACATCTTAGCAAAAAGCTTTTCCACTCTGTCTGGCAAGGAGAAACTGTGCCAGCACAGAAAACATCTCCCATCGTGTTCTAGAGGCTGCACGGAGGTCTGCCGAGTGTTTTGCAAGAAGAGAAAGAAAGTTGTCCAAAACAGCTTGCAATCGAATGTTCATGTGAATAGAAAAGGCAGGAGAGTGGTCAGGTACTGTTTTCTCTCAGTTGGCAAGCTGCGCACACAATCGCAGTGTTGTACAGCTTGTTTCATCACCTTTGCGAAGTTGCCGCTCTCTCCGGCTCCCGGAGACGAAGAAGCTGCTTCTTCGCGCAAAGACGATTCTGCCGCTCACAGTGCTCTGCGGTGTGCGCCTTCTGCCGAAAGAGGCCCGGGAGCGGTGCTTAGCTCTGCAGAGCACCGTACCTTCGTCTTTAGCCTCTCTTCTCGTCTACATCTTAGCAAAAAGCTTTTCCACTCTGTCTGGCAAGGAGAAACTGTGCCAGCACAGAAAACATCTCCCATCGTGTTCTAGAGGCTGCACGCAGGTCTGCCGAGTGTTTTGCAAGAAGAGAAAGAAAGTTGTCCAAAACAGCTTCCAATCGAATGTTCATGTGAATAGAAAAGGCAGGAGATTGGTCAGGTACTGTTTTCTCTCAGTTGGCAAGCTGCGCACACAATCGCAGTGTTGTACATCTTGTTTCATCACCTTTGCGAAGTTGCCGCTCTCTCCGGCTCCCGGAGACGAAGACGCTGCTTCTTCGCGCAAAGACGATTCTGCCGCTCACAGTGATCTGCTGTGTGCGCCTTCTGCCGAAAGAGGCCCGGGAGCGGTGCTTAGCTCTGCAGAGCACCGTACCTTCGTCTTTAGCCTCTCTTCTCGTCTACATCTTAGCAAAAAGCTTTTCCACTCTGTCTGGCAAGGAGAAACTGTGCCAGCACAGAAAACATCTCCCATCGTGTTCTAGAGGCTGCACGCAGGTCTGCCGAGTGTTTTGCAAGAAGAGAAAGAAAGTTGTCCAAAACAGCTTCCAATCGAATGTTCATGTGAATAGAAAAGGCAGGAGATTGGTCAGGTACTGTTTTGTCTCAGTTGGCAAGCTGCGCACACAATCGCAGTGTTGTACATCTTGTTTCATCACCTTTGCGAAGTTGCCGCTCTCTCCGGCTCCCGGAGACGAAGACGCTGCTTCTTCGCGCAAAGACGATTCTGCCGCTCACAGTGATCTGCTGTGTGCGCCTTCTGCCGAAAGAGGCCCGGGAGCGGTGCTTAGCTCTGCAGAGCACCGTACCTTCGTCTTTAGCCTCTCTTCTCGTCTACATCTTAGCAAAAAGCTTTTCCACTCTGTCTGGCAAGGAGAAACTGTGCCAGCACAGAAAACATCTCCCATCGTGTTCTAGAGGCTGCACGGAGGTCTGCCGAGTGTTTTGCAAGAAGAGAAAGAAAGTTGTCCAAAACAGCTTCCAATCGAATGTTCATGTGAATAGAAAAGGCAGGAGAGTGGTCAGGTACTGTTTTCTCTCAGTTGGCAAGCTGCGCACACAATCGCAGTGTTGTACAGCTTGTTTCATCACCTTTGCCAAGTTGCCGCTCTCTCCGGCTCCCGGAGACGAAGAAGCTGCTTCTTCGCGCAAAGACGATTCTGCCGCTCACAGTGCTCTGCGGTGAGTGTCTTCTGCCGAAAGAGGCCCGGGAGCGGTGCTTAGCTCTGCAGAGCACCGTACCTTCGTCTTTAGCCTCTCTTCTCGTCTACATCTTAGCAAAAAGCTTTTCCACTCTGTCTGGCAAGGAGAAACTGTGCCAGCACAGAAAACATCTCCCATCGTCTTCTAGAGGCTGCACGGAGGTCTGCCAAGTGTTTTGCAAGAAGAGAAAGAAAGTTGTCCAAAACAGCTTGCAATCGAATGTTCATGTGAATAGAAAAGGCAGGAGAGTGGTCAGGTACTGTTTTCTCTCAGTTGGCAAGCTGCGCACACAATCGCAGTGTTGTACAGCTTGTTTCATCACCTTTGCGAAGTTGCCGCTCTCTCCGGCTCCCGGAGACGAAGAAGCTGCTTCTTCGCCCAAAGACGATTCTGCCGCTCACAGTGCTCTGCGGTGTGCGCCTTCTGCCGAAAGAGGCCCGGGAGCGGTGCTTAGCTCTGAGAAGCACCGTACCTGCTTCTTTAGCCTCTCTTCTCGTCTACATCTTAGCAAAAAGCTTTTCCACTCTGGCAAGGAGAAACTGTGCCAGCACAGAAAACATCTCCCATCGTGTTCTAGAGGCTGCACGGAGGTCTGCCGAGTGTTTTGCAAGAAGAGAAAGAAAGTTGTCCAAAACAGCTTGCAATCGAATGTTCATGTGAATAGAAAAGGCAGGAGAGTGGTCAGGTACTGTTTTCTCTCAGTTGGCAAGCTGCGCACACAATCGCAGTCTTGTACAGCTTGTTTCATCACCTTTGCGAAGTTGCCGCTCTCTCCGGCTCCCGGAGACGAAGAAGCTGCTTCTTCGCGCAAAGACGATTCTGCCGCTCACAGTGCTCTGCGGTGTGCGCCTTCTGCCGTAAGACGCCCGGGAGCGGTGCTTAGCTCTGCAGAGCACCGTACCTTCGTCTTTAGCCTCTCTTCTCGTCTACATCTTAGCAAAAAGCTTTTCCACTCTGTCTGGCAAGGAGAAACTTTGCCAGCACAGAAAACATCTCCCATCGTCTTCTAGAGGCTGCACGGAGGTCTGCCGAGTGTTTTGCAAGAAGAGAAAGAAAGTTGTCCAAAACAGCTTCCAATCGAATGTTCATGTGAATAGAAAAGGCAGGAGAGTGGTCAGGTACTGTTTTCTCTCAGTTGGCAAGCTGCGCACACAATCGCAGTGTTGTACAGCTTGTTTCATCACCTTTGCGAACTTGCCGCTCTCTCCGGCTCCCGGAGACGAAGAAGCTGCTTCTTCGCGCAAAGACGATTCTGCCGCTCACAGTGCTCTGCGGTGTGCGCCTTCTGCCGAAAGAGACCCGGGAGCGGTGCTTAGCTCTGAGAAGCACCGTACCTTCTTCCTTAGCCTCTCTTCTCGTCTACATCTTAGCAAAAAGCTTTTCCACTCTGTCTGGCAAGGAGAAACTGTGCCAGCACAGAAAACATCTCCCATCGTGTTCTAGAGGCTGCACGGAGGTCTGCCGAGTGTTTTGCAAGAAGAGAAAGAAAGTTGTCCAAAACAGCTTGCAATCGAATGTTCATGTGAATAGAAAAGGCAGGAGAGTGGTCAGGTACTGTTTTCTCTCAGTTGGCAAGCTGCGCACACAATCGCAGTGTTGTACAGCTTGTTTCATCACCTTTGCGAAGTTGCCGCTCTCTCCGGCTCCCGGAGACGAAGAAGCTGCTTCTTCGCGCAAAGACGATTCTGCCGCTCACAGTGCTCTGCAGTGTGTGTCTTCTGCCGAAAGAGATCCGGGAGCTGTGCTTAGCTCTGCAGAGCACCGTACCTTCGTCTTTAGCCTCTCTTCTCGTCTACATCTTAGCAAAAAGCTTTTCCACTCTGTCTGGCAAGGAGAAACTGTGCCAGCACAGAAAACATCTCCCATCGTGTTCTAGAGGCTGCACGGAGGTTTGCCAAGTGTTTTGCAAGAAGTGAAAGAAAGTTGTCCAAAACAGCTTCCAATCGAATGTTCATGTGAATAGAAAATGCAGGAGAGTGGTCAGGTACTGTTTTCTCTCAATTGGAAAGCTGCGCACACAATCGCAGTGTTGTACAGCTTGTTTCATCACCTTTGCGAAGTTGCCGCTCTCTCCGGCTCCCGGAGATGAAGAAGCTGCTTCTTCGCGCAAAGACGATTCTGCCGCTCACAGTGCTCTGCGGTGTGCGCCTTCTGCCGTAAGACGCCCGGGAGCGGTGCTTAGCTCTGCAGAGCACCGTACCTTCGTCTTTAGCCTCTCTTCTCGTCTACATCTTAGCAAAAAGCTTTTCCACTCTGTCTGGCAAGGAGAAACTTTGCCAGCACAGAAAACATCTCCCATCGTGTTCTAGAGGCTGCACGGAGGTCTGCCGAGTGTTTTGCAAGAAGAGAAAGAAAGTTGTCCAAAACAGCTTGCAATCGAATGTTCATGTGAATAGAAAAGGCAGGAGAGTGGTCAGGTACTGTTTTCTCTCAGTTGGCAAGCTGCGCACACAATCGCAGTGTTGTACAGCTTGTTTCATCACCTTTGCCAAGTTGCCGCTCTCTCCGGCTCCCGGAGACGAAGAAGCTGCTTCTTCGCGCAAAGACGATTCTGCCGCTCACAGTGCTCTGCGGTGTGCGCCTTCTGCTGAAAGAGGCCCGGGAGCGGTGCTTAGCTCTGCAGAGCACCGTACCTTCGTCTTTAGCCTCTCTTCTCGTCTACATCTTAGCAAAAAGCTTTTCCACTCTGTCTGGCAAGGAGAAACTGTGCCAGCACAGAAAACATCTCCCATCGTGTTCTAGAGGCTGCACGGAGGTCTGCCGAGTGTTTTGCAAGAAGAGAAAGAAAGTTGTCCAAAACAGCTTGCAATCGAATGTTCATGTGAATAGAAAAGGCAGGAGAGTGGTCAGGTACTGTTTTCTCTCAGTTGGCAAGCTGCGCACACAATCGCAGTGTTGTACAGCTTGTTTCATCACCTTTGCGAAGTTGCCGCTCTCTCCGGCTCCCGGAGACGAAGAAGCTGCTTCTTCGCGCAAAGACGATTCTGCCGCTCACAGTGCTCTGCTGTGTGCGCCTTCTGCCGAAAGAGGTCCGGGAGCGGTGCTTAGATCTGAGAAGCACCATACGTGCTTCTTTAGCCTCTCTTCTCGTCTACATCTTAGCAAAAAGCTTTTCCACTCTGTCTGGCAAGGAGAAACTGTGCCAGCACAGAAAACATCTCCCATCGTCTTCTAGAGGCTGCACGGAGGTCTGCCGAGTGTTTTGCAAGAAGAGAAAGAAAGTTGTCCAAAACAGCTTGCAATCGAATGTTCATGTGAATAGAAAAGGCAGGAGAGTGGTCAGGTACTGTTTTCTCTCAGTTGGCAAGCTGCGCACACAATCGCAGTCTTGTACAGCTTCTTTCATCACCTTTGCCAAGTTGCCGCTCTCTCCGGCTCCCGGAGACGAAGAAGCTGCTTCTTCGCGCAAAGACGATTCTGCCGCTCACAGTGCTCTGCGGTGTGCGCCTTCTGCCGAAAGAGCCCCGGGAGCGGTGCTTAGCTCTGCAGAGCACCGTACCTGCTTCTTTAGCCTCTCTTCTCGTCTACATCTTAGCAAAATGCTTTTCCACTCTGTCTGGCAAGGAGAAACTGTGCCAGCACAGAAAACATCTCCCATCGTGTTCTAGAGGCTGCACGGAAGTCTGCCGAGTGTTTTGCAAGAAGAGAAAGAAAGTTGTCCAAAACAGCTTGCAATCGAATGTTCATGTGAATAGAAAAGGCAGGAGAGTGGTCAGGTACTGTTTTCTCTCAGTTGGCAAGCTGCGCACACAATCGCAGTGTTGTACAGCTTGTTTCATCACCTTTGCGAAGTTGCCGCTCTCTCCGGCTCCCGGAGACGAAGAAGCTGCTTCTTCGCGCAAAGACGATTCTGCCGCTCACAGTGCTCTGCGGTGTGCGCCTTCTGCCGAAAGACGCCCGGGAGCGGTGCTTAGCTCTGCAGAGCACCGTACCTTCGTCTTTAGCCTCTCTTCTCGTCTACATCTTAGCAAAAAGCTTTTCCACTCTGTCTGGCAAGGAGAAACTGTGCCAGCACAGAAAACATCTCCCATCGTGTTCTAGAGGCTGCACGGAGGTCTGCCGAGTGTTTTGCAAGAAGAGAAAGAAAGTTGTCCAAAACAGCTTGCAATCGAATGTTCATGTGAATAGAAAAGGCAGGAGAGTGGTCAGGTACTGTTTTCTCTCAGTTGGCAAGCTGCGCACACAATCGCAGTCTTGTACAGCTTGTTTCATCACCTTTGCGAAGTTGCCGCTCTCTCCGGCTCCCGGAGACGAAGAAGCTGCTTCTTCGCGCAAAGACGATTCTGCCGCTCACAGTGCTCTGCGGTGTGCGCCTTCTGCGAAAAGACGCCCGGGAGCGGTGCTTAGCTCTGCAGAGCACCGTACCTTCGTCTTTAGCCTCTCTTCTCGTCTACATCTTAGCAAAAAGCTTTTCCACTCTGTCTGGCAAGGAGAAACTTTGCCAGCACAGAAAACATCTCCCATCGTCTTCTAGAGGCTGCACGGAGGTCTGCCGAGTGTTTTGCAAGAAGAGAAAGAAAGTTGTCCAAAACAGCTTCCAATCGAATGTTCATGTGAATAGAAAAGGCAGGAGAGTGGTCAGGTACTGTTTTCTCTCAGTTGGCAAGCTGCGCACACAATCGCAGTGTTGTACAGCTTGTTTCATCACCTTTGCGAAGTTGCCGCTCTCTCCGGCTCCCGGAGACGAAGAAGCTGCTTCTTCGCGCAAAGACGATTCTGCCGCTCACAGTGCTCTGCGGTGTGCGCCTTCTGCCGAAAGAGGTCCGGGAGCGGTGCTTAGCTCTGAGAAGCACCGTACCTTCTTCCTTAGCCTCTCTTCTCGTCTACATCTTAGCAAAAAGCTTTTCCACTCTGTCTGGCAAGGAGAAACTGTGCCAGCACAGAAAACATCTCCCATCGTGTTCTAGAGGCTGCACGGAGGTCTGCCGAGTGTTTTGCAAGAAGAGAAAGAAAGTTGTCCAAAACAGCTTGCAATCGAATGTTCATGTGAATAGAAAAGGCAGGAGAGTGGTCAGGTACTGTTTTCTCTCAGTTGGCAAGCTGCGCACACAATCGCAGTGTTGTACAGCTTGTTTCATCACCTTTGCCAAGTTGCCGCTCTCTCCGGCTCCCGGAGACGAAGAAGCTGCTTCTTCGCGCAAAGACGATTCTGCCGCTCACAGTGCTCTGCAGTGTGTGTCTTCTGCCGAAAGAGATCCGGGAGCTGTGCTTAGCTCTGCAGAGCACCGTACCTTCGTCTTTAGCCTCTCTTCTCGTCTACATCTTAGCAAAAAGCTTTTCCACTCTGTCTGGCAAGGAGAAACTGTGCCAGCACAGAAAACATCTCCCATCGTGTTCTAGAGGCTGCACGGAGGTTTGCCAAGTGTTTTGCAAGAAGTGAAAGAAAGTTGTCCAAAACAGCTTGCAATCGAATGTTCATGTGAATAGAAAAGGCAGGAGAGTGGTCAGGTACTGTTTTCTCTCAGTTGGCAAGCTGCGCACACAATCGCAGTGTTGTACAGCTTGTTTCATCACCTTTGCGAAGTTGCCGCTCTCTCCGGCTCCCGGAGATGAAGAAGCTGCTTCTTCGCGCAAAGACGATTCTGCCGCTCACAGTGCTCTGCGGTGTGCGCCTTCTGCCGTAAGACGCCCGGGAGCGGTGCTTAGCTCTGCAGAGCACCGTACCTTCGTCTTTAGCCTCTCTTCTCGTCTACATCTTAGCAAAAAGCTTTTCCACTCTGTCTGGCAAGGAGAAACTTTGCCAGCACAGAAAACATCTCCCATCGTGTTCTAGAGGCTGCACGGAGGTCTGCCGAGTGTTTTGCAAGAAGAGAAAGAAAGTTGTCCAAAACAGCTTGCAATCGAATGTTCATGTGAATAGAAAAGGCAGGAGAGTGGTCAGGTACTGTTTTGTCTCAGTTGGCAAGCTGCGCACACAATCGCAGTGTTGTACAGCTTGTTTCATCACCTTTGCCAAGTTGCCGCTCTCTCCGGCTCCCGGAGACGAAGAAGCTGCTTCTTCGCGCAAAGACGATTCTGCCGCTCACAGTGCTCTGCGGTGTGCGCCTTCTGCCGAAAGACGCTCGGGAGCTGTGCTTAGCTCTGCAGAGCACCGTACCTGCTTCTTTAGCCTCTCTTCTCGTCTACATCTTAGCAAAAAGCTTTTCCACTCTGTCTGGCAAGGAGAAACTGTGCCAGCACAGAAAACATCTCCCATCGTGTTCTAGAGGCTGCACGGAGGTCTGCCGAGTGTTTTGCAAGAAGAGAAAGAAAGTTGTCCAAAACAGCTTGCAATCGAATGTTCATGTGAATAGAAAAGGCAGGAGAGTGGTCAGGTACTGTTTTCTCTCAGTTGGCAAGCTGCGCACACAATCGCAGTGTTGTACAGCTTGTTTCATCACCTTTGCGAAGTTGCCGCTCTCTCCGGCTCCCGGAGACGAAGAAGCTGCTTCTTCGCGCAAAGACGATTCTGCCGCTCACAGTGCTCTGCGGTGTGCGCCTTCTGCTGAAAGAGGCCCGGGAGCGGTGCTTAGCTCTGCAGAGCACCGTACCTTCGTCTTTAGCCTCTCTTCTCGTCTACATCTTAGCAAAAAGCTTTTCCACTCTGTCTGGCAAGGAGAAACTGTGCCAGCACAGAAAACATCTCCCATCGTGTTCTAGAGGCTGCACGGAGGTCTGCCGAGTGTTTTGCAAGAAGAGAAAGAAAGTTGTCCAAAACAGCTTGCAATCGAATGTTCATGTGAATAGAAAAGGCAGGAGAGTGGTCAGGTACTGTTTTCTCTCAGTTGGCAAGCTGCGCACACAATCGCAGTGTTGTACAGCTTGTTTCATCACCTTTGCGAAGTTGCCGCTCTCTCCGGCTCCCGGAGACGAAGAAGCTGCTTCTTCGCGCAAAGACGATTCTGCCGCTCACAGTGCTCTGCTGTGTGCGCCTTCTGCCGAAAGAGGTCCGGGAGCGGTGCTTAGATCTGAGAAGCACCATACGTGCTTCTTTAGCCTCTCTTCTCGTCTACATCTTAGCAAAAAGCTTTTCCACTCTGTCTGGCAAGGAGAAACTGTGCCAGCACAGAAAACATCTCCCATCGTCTTCTAGAGGCTGCACGGAGGTCTGCCGAGTGTTTTGCAAGAAGAGAAAGAAAGTTGTCCAAAACAGCTTGCAATCGAATGTTCATGTGAATAGAAAAGGCAGGAGAGTGGTCAGGTACTGTTTTCTCTCAGTTGGCAAGCTGCGCACACAATCGCAGTCTTGTACAGCTTCTTTCATCACCTTTGCCAAGTTGCCGCTCTCTCCGGCTCCCGGAGACGAAGAAGCTGCTTCTTCGCGCAAAGACGATTCTGCCGCTCACAGTGCTCTGCGGTGTGCGCCTTCTGCCGAAAGAGCCCCGGGAGCGGTGCTTAGCTCTGCAGAGCACCGTACCTGCTTCTTTAGCCTCTCTTCTCGTCTACATCTTAGCAAAATGCTTTTCCACTCTGTCTGGCAAGGAGTAACTGTGCCAGCACAGAAAACATCTCCCATCGTGTTCTAGAGGCTGCACGGAAGTCTGCCGAGTGTTTTGCAAGAAGAGAAAGAAAGTTGTCCAAAACAGCTTGCAATCGAATGTTCATGTGAATAGAAAAGGCAGGAGAGTGGTCAGGTACTGTTTTCTCTCAGTTGGCAAGCTGCGCACACAATCGCAGTCTTGTACAGCTTGTTTCATCACCTTTGCGAAGTTGCCGCTCTCTCCGGCTCCCGGAGACGAAGAAGCTGCTTCTTCGCGCAAAGACGATTCTGCCGCTCACAGTGCTCTGCGGTGTGCGCCTTCTGCCGAAAGACGCCCGGGAGCGGTGCTTAGCTCTGCAGAGCACCGTACCTTCGTCTTTAGCCTCTCTTCTCGTCTACATCTTAGCAAAAAGCTTTTCCACTCTGTCTGGCAAGGAGAAACTGTGCCAGCACAGAAAACATCTCCCATCGTGTTCTAGAGGCTGCACGGAGGTCTGCCGAGTGTTTTGCAAGAAGAGAAAGAAAGTTGTCCAAAACAGCTTGCAATCGAATGTTCATGTGAATAGAAAAGGCAGGAGAGTGGTCAGGTACTGTTTTCTCTCAGTTGGCACGCAGCGCACACAATCGCAGTGTTGTACAGCTTGTTTCATCACCTTTGCGAAGTTGCCGCTCTCTCCGGCTCCCGGAGACGAAGAAGCTGCTTCTTCGCGCAAAGACGATTCTGCCGCTCACAGTGCTCTGCGGTGTGCGCCTTCTGCGAAAAGACGCCCGGGAGCGGTGCTTAGCTCTGCAGAGCACCGTACCTTCGTCTTTAGCCTCTCTTCTCGTCTACATCTTAGCAAAAAGCTTTTCCACTCTGTCTGGCAAGGAGAAACTTTGCCAGCACAGAAAACATCTCCCATCGTCTTCTAGAGGCTGCACGGAGGTCTGCCGAGTGTTTTGCAAGAAGAGAAAGAAAGTTGTCCAAAACAGCTTCCAATCGAATGTTCATGTGAATAGAAAAGGCAGGAGAGTGGTCAGGTACTGTTTTCTCTCAGTTGGCACGCTGCGCACACAATCGCAGTGTTGTACAGCTTGTTTCATCACCTTTGCGAAGTTGCCGCTCTCTCCGGCTCCCGGAGACGAAGAAGCTGCTTCTTCGCGCAAAGACGATTCTGCCGCTCACAGTGCTCTGCGGTGTGCGCCTTCTGCCGAAAGAGGTCCGGGAGCGGTGCTTAGCTCTGAGAAGCACCATACGTGCTTCTTTAGCCTCTCTTCTCGTCTACATCTTAGCAAAAAGCTTTTCCACTCTGTCTGGCAAGGAGAAACTGTGCCAGCACAGAAAACATCTCCCATCGTGTTCTAGAGGCTGCACGGAGGTCTGCCGAGTGTTTTGCAAGAAGAGAAAGAAAGTTGTCCAAAACAGCTTGCAATCGAATGTTCATGTGAATAGAAAAGGCAGGAGAGTGGTCAGGTACTGTTTTCTCTCAGTTGGCACGCAGCGCACACAATCGCAGTGTTGTACAGCTTGTTTCATCACCTTTGCGAAGTTGCCGCTCTCTCCGGCTCCCGGAGACGAAGAAGCTGCTTCTTCGCGCAAAGACGATTCTGCCGCTCACAGTGCTCTGCGGTGTGCGCCTTCTGCCAAAAGACGCCCGGGAGCGGTGCTTAGCTCTGCAGAGCACCGTACCTTCGTCTTTAGCCTCTCTTCTCGTCTACATCTTAGCAAAAAGCTTTTCCACTCTGTCTGGCAAGGAGAAACTTTGCCAGCACAGAAAACATCTCCCATCGTCTTCTAGAGGCAGCACGGAGGTCTGCCAAGTGTTTTGCAAGAAGAGAAAGAAAGTTGTCCAAAACAGCTTGCAATCGAATGTTCATGTGAATAGAAAAGGCAGGAGAGTGGTCAGGTACTGTTTTCTCTCAGTTGGCAAGCTGCGCACACAATCGCAGTGTTGTACAGCTTGTTTCATCACCTTTGCGAAGTTGCCGCTCTCTCCGGCTCCCGGAGACGAAGAAGCTGCTTCTTCGCGCAAAGACGATTCTGCCGCTCACAGTGCTCTGCGGTGTGCGCCTTCTGCCGAAAGAGCCCCGGGAGCTGTGCTTAGCTCTGAGAAGCACCATACGTGCTTCTTTAGCCTCTCTTCTCGTCTACATCTTAGCAAAAAGCTTTTCCACTCTGTCTGGCAAGGAGAAACTGTGCCAGCACAGAAAACATCTCCCATCGTCTTCTAGAGGCTGCACGGAGGTCTGCCGAGTGTTTTGCAAGAAGAGAAAGAAAGTTGTCCAAAACAGCTTGCAATCGAATGTTCATGTGAATAGAAAAGGCAGGAGAGTGGTCAGGTACTGTTTTCTCTCAGTTGGCAAGCTGCGCACACAATCGCAGTGTTGTACAGCTTGTTTCATCACCTTTGCGAAGTTGCCGCTCTCTCCGGCTCCCGGAGACGAAGAAGCTGCTTCTTCGCGCAAAGACGATTCTGCCGCTCACAGTGCTCTGCGGTGTGCGCCTTCTGCCGAAAGAGGCCCGGGAGCGGTGCTTAGCTCTGCAGAGCACCGTACCTTCGTCTTTAGCCTCTCTTCTCGTCTACATCTTAGCAAAAAGCTTTTCCACTCTGTCTGGCAAGGAGAAACTGTGCCAGCACAGAAAACATCTCCCATCGTCTTCTAGAGGCTGCACGGAGGTCTGCCGAGTGTTTTGCAAGAAGAGAAAGAAAGTTGTCCAAAACAGCTTGCAATCGAATGTTCATGTGAATAGAAAAGGCAGGAGAGTGGTCAGGTACTGTTTTCTCTCAGTTGGCAAGCTGCGCACACAATCGCAGTGTTGTACAGCTTGTTTCATCACCTTTGCGAAGTTGCCGCTCTCTCCGGCTCCCGGAGACGAAGAAGCTGCTTCTTCGCGCAAAGACGATTCTGCCGCTCACAGTGCTCTGCGGTGTGCGCCTTCTGCCGAAAGAGCCCCGGGAGCGGTGCTTAGCTCTGAGAAGCACCGTACCTGCTTCTTTAGCCTCTCTTCTCGTCTACATCTTAGCAAAAAGCTTTTCCACTCTGTCTGGCAAGGAGAAACTGTGCCAGCACAGAAAACATCTCCCATCGTGTTCTAGAGGCTGCACGGAGGTCTGCCGAGTGTTTTGCAAGAAGAGAAAGAAAGTTGTCCAAAACAGCTTGCAATCGAATGTTCATGTGAATAGAAAAGGCAGGAGAGTGGTCAGGTACTGTTTTCTCTCAGTTGGCAAGCTGCGCACACAATCGCAGTCTTGTACAGCTTGTTTCATCACCTTTGCGAAGTTGCCGCTCTCTCCGGCTCCCGGAGACGAAGAAGCTGCTTCTTCGCGCAAAGACGATTCTGCCGCTCACAGTGCTCTGCGGTGTGCGCCTTCTGCTGAAAGAGGCCCGGGAGCGGTGCTTAGCTCTGCAGAGCACCGTACCTTCGTCTTTAGCCTCTCTTCTCGTCTACATCTTAGCAAAAAGCTTTTCCACTCTGTCTGGCAAGGAGAAACTGTGCCAGCACAGAAAACATCTCCCATCGTGTTCTAGAGGCTGCACGGAGGTCTGCCGAGTGTTTTGCAAGAAGAGAAAGAAAGTTGTCCAAAACAGCTTGCAATCGAATGTTCATGTGAATAGAAAAGGCAGGAGAGTGGTCAGGTACTGTTTTCTCTCAGTTGGCAAGCTGCGCACACAATCGCAGTGTTGTACAGCTTGTTTCATCACCTTTGCGAAGTTGCCGCTCTCTCCGGCTCCCGGAGACGAAGAAGCTGCTTCTTCGCGCAAAGACGATTCTGCCGCTCACAGTGCTCTGCGGTGTGCGCCTTCTGCCGTAAGACGCCCGGGAGCGGTGCTTAGCTCTGCAGAGCACCGTACCTTCGTCTTTAGCCTCTCTTCTCGTCTACATCTTAGCAAAAAGCTTTTCCACTCTGTCTGGCAAGGAGAAACTTTGCCAGCACAGAAAACATCTCCCATCGTGTTCTAGAGGCTGCACGGAGGTCTGCCGAGTGTTTTGCAAGAAGAGAAAGAAAGTTGTCCAAAACAGCTTGCAATCGAATGTTCATGTGAATAGAAAAGGCAGGAGAGTGGTCAGGTACTGTTTTCTCTCAGTTGGCAAGCTGCGCACACAATCGCAGTGTTGTACAGCTTGTTTCATCACCTTTGCCAAGTTGCCGCTCTCTCCGGCTCCCGGAGACGAAGAAGCTGCTTCTTCGCGCAAAGACGATTCTGCCGCTCACAGTGCTCTGCGGTGTGCGCCTTCTGCCGAAAGAGCCCCGGGAGCTGTGCTTAGCTCTGCAGAGCACCGTAACTGCTTCTTTAGCCTCTCTTCTCGTCTACATCTTAGCAAAAAGCTTTTCCACTCTGTCTGGCAAGGAGAAACTGTGCCAGCACAGAAAACATCTCCCATCGTGTTCTAGAGGCTGCACGGAGGTCTGCCGAGTGTTTTGCAAGAAGAGAAAGAAAGTTGTCCAAAACAGCTTCCAATCGAATGTTCATGTGAATAGAAAAGGCAGGAGAGTGGTCAGGTACTGTTTTCTCTCAGTTGGCAAGCTGCGCACACAATCGCAGTGTTGTACAGCTTGTTTCATCGCCTTTGCGAAGTTGCCGCTCTCTCCGGCTCCCGGAGACGAAGAAGCTGCTTCTTCGCGCAAAGACGATTCTGCCGCTCACAGTGCTCTGCGGTGTGCGCCTTCTGCCGAAAGAGGTCCGGGAGCGGTGCTTAGCTCTGCAGAGCACCGTACGTGCTTCTTTAGCCTCTCTTCTCGTCTACATCTTAGCAAAAAGCTTTTCCACTCTGTCTGGCAAGGAGAAACTGTGCCAGCACAGAAAACATCTCCCATCGTGTTCTAGAGGCTGCACGGAGGTCTGCCGAGTGTTTTGCAAGAAGAGAAAGAAAGTTGTCCAAAACAGCTTCCAATCGAATGTTCATGTGAATAGAAAAGGCAGGAGAGTGGTCAGGTACTGTTTTCTCTCAGTTGGCAAGCTGCGCACACAATCGCAGTGTTGTACATCTTGTTTCATCACCTTTGCGAAGTTGCCGCTCTCTCCGGCTCCCGGAGACGAAGAAGCTGCTTCTTCGCGCAAAGACGATTCTGCCGCTCACAGTGCTCTGCTGTGTGCGCCTTCTGCCGAAAGAGGTCCGGGAGCGGTGCTTAGCTCTGCAGAGCACCGTACCTTCGTCTTTAGCCTCTCTTCTCGTCTACATCTTAGCAAAAAGCTTTTCCACTCTGTCTGGCAAGGAGAAACTGTGCCAGCACAGAAAACATCTCCCATCGTCTTCTAGAGGCTGCACGGAGGTCTGCCGAGTGTTTTGCAAGAAGAGAAAGAAAGTTGTCCAAAACAGCTTCCAATCGAATGTTCATGTGAATAGAAAAGGCAGGAGAGTGGTCAGGTACTGTTTTCTCTCAGTTGGCACGCTGCGCACACAATCGCAGTCTTGTACAGCTTGTTTCATCACCTTTGCGAAGTTGCCGCTCTCTCCGGCTCCCGGAGACGAAGAAGCTGCTTCTTCGCGCAAAGACGATTCTGCCGCTCACAGTGCTCTGCTGTGTGCGCCTTCTGCCGAAAGAGGCCCGGGAGCGGTGCTTAGCTCTGCAGAGCACCGTACCTTCGTCTTTAGCCTCTCTTCTCGTCTACATCTTAGCAAAAAGCTTTTCCACTCTGTCTGGCAAGGAGAAACTTTGCCAGCACAGACAACATCTCCCATCGTGTTCTAGAGGCTGCACGGATGTCTGCCGAGTGTTTTGCAAGAAGAGAAAGAAAGTTGTCCAAAACAGCTTGCAATCGAATGTTCATGTGAATAGAAAAGGCAGGAGAGTGGTCAGGTACTGTTTTCTCTCAGTTGGCAAGCTGCGCACACAATCGCAGTCTTGTACAGCTTGTTTCATCACCTTTGCGAAGTTGCCGCTCTCTCCGGCTCCCGGAGACGAAGAAGCTGCTTCTTCGCGCAATGACGATTCTGCCGCTCACAGTGCTCTGCGGAGTGCGCCTTCTGCCGAAAGACGCCCGGGAGCGGTGCTTAGCTCTGAGAAGCACCGTACTTTCGTCTTTAGCCTCTCTTCTCGTCTACATCTTATCAAAAAGCTTTTCCACTCTGTCTGGCAAGGAGAAACTGTGCCAGCACAAAAAACATCTCCCATCGTGTTCTAGAGGCTGCACGGAGGTCTGCCGAGTGTTTTGCAAGAAGAGAAAGAAAGTTGTCCAAAACAGCTTGCAATCGAATGTTCATGTGATTACAAAAGGCAGGAGAGTGGTCAGGTACTGTTTTCTCTCAGTTGGCAAGCTGCGCACACAATCGCAGTGTTGTACAGCTTGTTTCATCACCTTTGCGAAGTTGCCGCTCTCTCCGGCTCCCGGAGACGAAGAAGCTGCTTCTTCGCGCAAAGACGATTCTGCCGCTCACAGTGATCTGCGGTGTGCGCCTTCTGCCGAAAGAGGTCCGGGAGCGGTGCTTAGCTCTGCAGAGCACCGTACCTTCGTCTTTAGCCTCTCTTCTCGTCTACATCTTAGCAAAAAGCTTTTCCACTCTGTCTGGCAAGGAGAAACTGTGCCAGCACAGAAAACATCTCCCATCGTCTTCTAGAGGCTGCACGGAGGTCTGCCGAGTGTTTTGCAAGAAGAGAAAGAAAGTTGTCCAAAACAGCTTGCAATCGAATGTTCATGTGAATAGAAAAGGCAGGAGAGTGGTCAGGTACTGTTTTCTCTCAGTTGGCAAGCTGCGCACACAATCGCAGTCTTGTACAGCTTCTTTCATCACCTTTGCCAAGTTGCCGCTCTCTCCGGCTCCCGGAGACGAAGAAGCTGCTTCTTCGCGCAAAGACGATTCTGCCGCTCACAGTGCTCTGCGGTGTGCGCCTTCTGCCGAAAGAGCCCCGGGAGCGGTGCTTAGCTCTGCAGAGCACCGTACCTGCTTCTTTAGCCTCTCTTCTCGTCTACATCTTAGCAAAATGCTTTTCCACTCTGTCTGGCAAGGAGAAACTGTGCCAGCACAGAAAACATCTCCCATCGTGTTCTAGAGGCTGCACGGAAGTCTGCCGAGTGTTTTGCAAGAAGAGAAAGAAAGTTGTCCAAAACAGCTTGCAATCGAATGTTCATGTGAATAGAAAAGGCAGGAGAGTGGTCAGGTACTGTTTTCTCTCAGTTGGCAAGCTGCGCACACAATCGCAGTCTTGTACAGCTTGTTTCATCACCTTTGCGAAGTTGCCGCTCTCTCCGGCTCCCGGAGACGAAGAAGCTGCTTCTTCGCGCAAAGACGATTCTGCCGCTCACAGTGCTCTGCGGTGTGCGCCTTCTGCCGAAAGACGCCCGGGAGCGGTGCTTAGCTCTGCAGAGCACCGTACCTTCGTCTTTAGCCTCTCTTCTCGTCTACATCTTAGCAAAAAGCTTTTCCACTCTGTCTGGCAAGGAGAAACTGTGCCAGCACAGAAAACATCTCCCATCGTGTTCTAGAGGCTGCACGGAGGTCTGCCGAGTGTTTTGCAAGAAGAGAAAGAAAGTTGTCCAAAACAGCTTGCAATCGAATGTTCATGTGAATAGAAAAGGCAGGAGAGTGGTCAGGTACTGTTTTCTCTCAGTTGGCACGCAGCGCACACAATCGCAGTGTTGTACAGCTTGTTTCATCACCTTTGCGAAGTTGCCGCTCTCTCCGGCTCCCGGAGACGAAGAAGCTGCTTCTTCGCGCAAAGACGATTCTGCCGCTCACAGTGCTCTGCGGTGTGCGCCTTCTGCGAAAAGACGCCCGGGAGCGGTGCTTAGCTCTGCAGAGCACCGTACCTTCGTCTTTAGCCTCTCTTCTCGTCTACATCTTAGCAAAAAGCTTTTCCACTCTGTCTGGCAAGGAGAAACTTTGCCAGCACAGAAAACATCTCCCATCGTGTTCTAGAGGCTGCACGGAGGTCTGCCGAGTGTTTTGCAAGAAGAGAAAGAAAGTTGTCCAAAACAGCTTCCAATCGAATGTTCATGTGAATAGAAAAGGCAGGAGAGTGGTCAGGTACTGTTTTCTCTCAGTTGGCAAGCTGCGCACACAATCGCAGTGTTGTACAGCTTGTTTCATCACCTTTGCGAAGTTGCCGCTCTCTCCGGCTCCCGGAGACGAAGAAGCTGCTTCTTCGCGCAAAGACGATTCTGCCGCTCACAGTGCTCTGCGGTGTGCGCCTTCTGCCGAAAGAGGTCCGGGAGCGGTGCTTAGCTCTGAGAAGCACCATACGTGCTTCTTTAGCCTCTCTTCTCGTCTACATCTTAGCAAAAAGCTTTTCCACTCTGTCTGGCAAGGAGAAACTGTGCCAGCACAGAAAACATCTCCCATCGTGTTCTAGAGGCTGCACGGAGGTCTGCCGAGTGTTTTGCAAGAAGAGAAAGAAAGTTGTCCAAAACAGCTTGCAATCGAATGTTCATGTGAATAGAAAAGGCAGGAGAGTGGTCAGGTACTGTTTTCTCTCAGTTGGCACGCAGCGCACACAATCGCAGTGTTGTACAGCTTGTTTCATCACCTTTGCGAAGTTGCCGCTCTCTCCGGCTCCCGGAGACGAAGAAGCTGCTTCTTCGCGCAAAGACGATTCTGCCGCTCACAGTGCTCTGCGGTGTGCGCCTTCTGCCAAAAGACGCCCGGGAGCGGTGCTTAGCTCTGCAGAGCACCGTACCTTCGTCTTTAGCCTCTCTTCTCGTCTACATCTTAGCAAAAAGCTTTTCCACTCTGTCTGGCAAGGAGAAACTTTGCCAGCACAGAAAACATCTCCCATCGTCTTCTAGAGGCTGCACGGAGGTCTGCCAAGTGTTTTGCAAGAAGAGAAAGAAAGTTGTCCAAAACAGCTTGCAATCGAATGTTCATGTGAATAGAAAAGGCAGGAGAGTGGTCAGGTACTGTTTTCTCTCAGTTGGCAAGCTGCGCACACAATCGCAGTGTTGTACAGCTTGTTTCATCACCTTTGCGAAGTTGCCGCTCTCTCCGGCTCCCGGAGACGAAGAAGCTGCTTCTTCGCGCAAAGACGATTCTGCCGCTCACAGTGCTCTGCGGTGTGCGCCTTCTGCCGAAAGAGCCCCGGGAGCTGTGCTTAGCTCTGAGAAGCACCATACGTGCTTCTTTAGCCTCTCTTCTCGTCTACATCTTAGCAAAAAGCTTTTCCACTCTGTCTGGCAAGGAGAAACTGTGCCAGCACAGAAAACATCTCCCATCGTCTTCTAGAGGCTGCACGGAGGTCTGCCGAGTGTTTTGCAAGAAGAGAAAGAAAGTTGTCCAAAACAGCTTGCAATCGAATGTTCATGTGAATAGAAAAGGCAGGAGAGTGGTCAGGTACTGTTTTCTCTCAGTTGGCAAGCTGCGCACACAATCGCAGTGTTGTACAGCTTGTTTCATCACCTTTGCGAAGTTGCCGCTCTCTCCGGCTCCCGGAGACGAAGAAGCTGCTTCTTCGCGCAAAGACGATTCTGCCGCTCACAGTGCTCTGCGGTGTGCGCCTTCTGCCGAAAGAGGCCGGGAGCGGTGCTTAGCTCTGCAGAGCACCGTACCTTCGTCTTTAGCCTCTCTTCTCGTCTACATCTTAGCAAAAAGCTTTTCCACTCTGTCTGGCAAGGAGAAACTGTGCCAGCACAGAAAACATCTCCCATCGTCTTCTAGAGGCTGCACGGAGGTCTGCCGAGTGTTTTGCAAGAAGAGAAAGAAAGTTGTCCAAAACAGCTTGCAATCGAATGTTCATGTGAATAGAAAAGGCAGGAGAGTGGTCAGGTACTGTTTTCTCTCAGTTGGCAAGCTGCGCACACAATCGCAGTGTTGTACAGCTTGTTTCATCACCTTTGCGAAGTTGCCGCTCTCTCCGGCTCCCGGAGACGAAGAAGCTGCTTCTTCGCGCAAAGACGATTCTGCCGCTCACAGTGCTCTGCGGTGTGCGCCTTCTGCCGAAAGAGCCCCGGGAGCGGTGCTTAGCTCTGAGAAGCACCGTACCTGCTTCTTTAGCCTCTCTTCTCGTCTACATCTTAGCAAAAAGCTTTTCCACTCTGTCTGGCAAGGAGAAACTGTGCCAGCACAGAAAACATCTCCCATCGTGTTCTAGAGGCTGCACGGAGGTCTGCCGAGTGTTTTGCAAGAAGAGAAAGAAAGTTGTCCAAAACAGCTTGCAATCGAATGTTCATGTGAATAGAAAAGGCAGGAGAGTGGTCAGGTACTGTTTTCTCTCAGTTGGCAAGCTGCGCACACAATCGCAGTCTTGTACAGCTTGTTTCATCACCTTTGCGAAGTTGCCGCTCTCTCCGGCTCCCGGAGACGAAGAAGCTGCTTCTTCGCGCAAAGACGATTCTGCCGCTCACAGTGCTCTGCGGTGTGCGCCTTCTGCCGAAAGACGCCCGGGAGCGGTGCTTAGCTCTGCAGAGCACCGTACCTTCGTCTTTAGCCTCTCTTCTCGTCTACATCTTAGCAAAAAGCTTTTCCACTCTGTCTGGCAAGGAGAAACTGTGCCAGCACAGAAAACATCTCCCATCGTCTTCTAGAGGCTGCACGGAGGTCTGCCGAGTGTTTTTGCAAGAAGAGAAAGAAAGTTGTCCAAAAACAGCTTCCAATCGAATGTTCATGTGAATAGAAAAGGCAGGAGAGTGGTCAGGTACTGTTTTCTCTCAGTTGGCAAGCTGCGCACACAATCGCAGTGTTGTACAGCTTGTTTCATCACCTGTTGCGAAGTTCGCTCTCTCCGGCTCCCGGAGACGAAGAAGCTGCTTCTTCGCGCAAAGACGATTCTGCCGCTCACAGTGCTCTGCGGTGTGCGCCTTCTGCCGTAAGACGCCCGGGAGCGGTGCTTAGCTCTGCAGAGCACCGTACCTTCGTCTTTAGCCTCTCTTCTCGTCTACATCTTAGCAAAAAGCTTTTCCACTCTGTCTGGCAAGGAGAAACTTTGCCAGCACAGAAAACATCTCCCATCGTGTTCTAGAGGCTGCACGGAGGTCTGCCGAGTGTTTTGCAAGAAGAGAAAGAAAGTTGTCCAAAACAGCTTGCAATCGAATGTTCATGTGAATAGAAAAGGCAGGAGAGTGGTCAGGTACTGTTTTCTCTCAGTTGGCAAGCTGCGCACACAATCGCAGTGTTGTACAGCTTGTTTCATCACCTTTGCGAAGTTGCCGCTCTCTCCGGCTCCCGGAGACGAAGAAGCTGCTTCTTCGCGCAAAGACGATTCTGCCGCTCACAGTGCTCTGCGGTGTGCGCCTTCTGCCGAAAGAGCCCCGGGAGCTGTGCTTAGCTCTGCAGAGCACCGTAACTGCTTCTTTAGCCTCTCTTCTCGTCTACATCTTAGCAAAAAGCTTTTCCACTCTGTCTGGCAAGGAGAAACTGTGCCAGCACAGAAAACATCTCCCATCGTGTTCTAGAGGCTGCACGGAGGTCTGCCGAGTGTTTTGCAAGAAGAGAAAGAAAGTTGTCCAAAACAGCTTCCAATCGAATGTTCATGTGAATAGAAAAGGCAGGAGAGTGGTCAGGTACTGTTTTCTCTCAGTTGGCAAGCTGCGCACACAATCGCAGTGTTGTACAGCTTGTTTCATCGCCTTTGCGAAGTTGCCGCTCTCTCCGGCTCCCGGAGACGAAGAAGCTGCTTCTTCGCGCAAAGACGATTCTGCCGCTCACAGTGCTCTGCGGTGTGCGCCTTCTGCCGAAAGAGGTCCGGGAGCGGTGCTTAGCTCTGCAGAGCACCGTACGTGCTTCTTTAGCCTCTCTTCTCGTCTACATCTTAGCAAAAAGCTTTTCCACTCTGTCTGGCAAGGAGAAACTGTGCCAGCACAGAAAACATCTCCCATCGTGTTCTAGAGGCTGCACGGAGGTCTGCCGAGTGTTTTGCAAGAAGAGAAAGAAAGTTGTCCAAAACAGCTTCCAATCGAATGTTCATGTGAATAGAAAAGGCAGGAGAGTGGTCAGGTACTGTTTTCTCTCAGTTGGCAAGCTGCGCACACAATCGCAGTGTTGTACATCTTGTTTCATCACCTTTGCGAAGTTGCCGCTCTCTCCGGCTCCCGGAGACGAAGAAGCTGCTTCTTCGCGCAAAGACGATTCTGCCGCTCACAGTGCTCTGCTGTGTGCGCCTTCTGCCGAAAGAGGTCCGGGAGCGGTGCTTAGCTCTGCAGAGCACCGTACCTTCGTCTTTAGCCTCTCTTCTCGTCTACATCTTAGCAAAAAGCTTTTCCACTCTGTCTGGCAAGGAGAAACTGTGCCAGCACAGAAAACATCTCCCATCGTCTTCTAGAGGCTGCACGGAGGTCTGCCGAGTGTTTTGCAAGAAGAGAAAGAAAGTTGTCCAAAACAGCTTCCAATCGAATGTTCATGTGAATAGAAAAGGCAGGAGAGTGGTCAGGTACTGTTTTCTCTCAGTTGGCACGCTGCGCACACAATCGCAGTCTTGTACAGCTTGTTTCATCACCTTTGCGAAGTTGCCGCTCTCTCCGGCTCCCGGAGACGAAGAAGCTGCTTCTTCGCGCAAAGACGATTCTGCCGCTCACAGTGCTCTGCTGTGTGCGCCTTCTGCCGAAAGAGGCCCGGGAGCGGTGCTTAGCTCTGCAGAGCACCGTACCTTCGTCTTTAGCCTCTCTTCTCGTCTACATCTTAGCAAAAAGCTTTTCCACTCTGTCTGGCAAGGAGAAACTTTGCCAGCACAGACAACATCTCCCATCGTGTTCTAGAGGCTGCACGGATGTCTGCCGAGTGTTTTGCAAGAAGAGAAAGAAAGTTGTCCAAAACAGCTTGCAATCGAATGTTCATGTGAATAGAAAAGGCAGGAGAGTGGTCAGGTACTGTTTTCTCTCAGTTGGCAAGCTGCGCACACAATCGCAGTCTTGTACAGCTTGTTTCATCACCTTTGCGAAGTTGCCGCTCTCTCCGGCTCCCGGAGACGAAGAAGCTGCTTCTTCGCGCAATGACGATTCTGCCGCTCACAGTGCTCTGCGGAGTGCGCCTTCTGCCGAAAGACGCCCGGGAGCGGTGCTTAGCTCTGAGAAGCACCGTACTTTCGTCTTTAGCCTCTCTTCTCGTCTACATCTTATCAAAAAGCTTTTCCACTCTGTCTGGCAAGGAGAAACTGTGCCAGCACAAAAAACATCTCCCATCGTGTTCTAGAGGCTGCACGGAGGTCTGCCGAGTGTTTTGCAAGAAGAGAAAGAAAGTTGTCCAAAACAGCTTGCAATCGAATGTTCATGTGATTACAAAAGGCAGGAGAGTGGTCAGGTACTGTTTTCTCTCAGTTGGCAAGCTGCGCACACAATCGCAGTGTTGTACAGCTTGTTTCATCACCTTTGCGAAGTTGCCGCTCTCTCCGGCTCCCGGAGACGAAGAAGCTGCTTCTTCGCGCAAAGACGATTCTGCCGCTCACAGTGATCTGCGGTGTGCGCCTTCTGCCGAAAGAGGTCCGGGAGCGGTGCTTAGCTCTGCAGAGCACCGTACCTTCGTCTTTAGCCTCTCTTCTCGTCTACATCTTAGCAAAAAGCTTTTCCACTCTGTCTGGCAAGGAGAAACTGTGCCAGCACAGAAAACATCTCCCATCGTCTTCTAGAGGCTGCACGGAGGTCTGCCGAGTGTTTTGCAAGAAGAGAAAGAAAGTTGTCCAAAACAGCTTGCAATCGAATGTTCATGTGAATAGAAAAGGCAGGAGAGTGGTCAGGTACTGTTTTCTCTCAGTTGGCAAGCTGCGCACACAATCGCAGTGTTGTACAGCTTGTTTCATCACCTTTGCGAAGTTGCCGCTCTCTCCGGCTCCCGGAGACGAAGAAGCTGCTTCTTCGCGCAAAGACGATTCTGCCGCTCACAGTGCTCTGCGGTGTGCGCCTTCTGCCGAAAGAGGCCCGGGAGCGGTGCTTAGCTCTGCAGAGCACCGTACCTTCGTCTTTAGCCTCTCTTCTCGTCTACATCTTAGCAAAAAGCTTTTCCACTCTGTCTGGCAAGGAGAAACTGTGCCAGCACAGAAAACATCTCCCATCGTCTTCTAGAGGCTGCACGGAGGTCTGCCGAGTGTTTTGCAAGAAGAGAAAGAAAGTTGTCCAAAACAGCTTCCAATCGAATGTTCATGTGAATAGAAAAGGCAGGAGAGTGGTCAGGTACTGTTTTCTCTCACTTGGCAAGCTGCGCACACAATCGCAGTGTTGTACAGCTTGTTTCATCACCTTTGCGAAGTTGCCGCTCTCTCCGGCTCCCGGAGACGAAGAAGCTGCTTCTTCGCGCAAAGACGATTCTGCCGCTCACAGTGCTCTGCGGTGTGCGCCTTCTGCCGAAAGAGCCCCGGGAGCGGTGCTTAGCTCTGAGAAGCACCGTACCTGCTTCTTTAGCCTCTCTTCTCGTCTACATCTTAGCAAAAAGCTTTTCCACTCTGTCTGGCAAGGAGAAACTGTGCCAGCACAGAAAACATCTCCCATCGTGTTCTAGAGGCTGCACGGAGGTCTGCCGAGTGTTTTGCAAGAAGAGAAAGAAAGTTGTCCAAAACAGCTTGCAATCGAATGTTCATGTGAATAGAAAAGGCAGGAGAGTGGTCAGGTACTGTTTTCTCTCAGTTGGCAAGCTGCGCACACAATCGCAGTCTTGTACAGCTTGTTTCATCACCTTTGCGAAGTTGCCGCTCTCTCCGGCTCCCGGAGACGAAGAAGCTGCTTCTTCGCGCAAAGACGATTCTGCCGCTCACAGTGCTCTGCGGTGTGCGCCTTCTGCCGAAAGACGCCCGGGAGCGGTGCTTAGCTCTGCAGAGCACCGTACCTTCGTCTTTAGCCTCTCTTCTCGTCTACATCTTAGCAAAAAGCTTTTCCACTCTGTCTGGCAAGGAGAAACTGTGCCAGCACAGAAAACATCTCCCATCGTCTTCTAGAGGCTGCACGGAGGTCTGCCGAGTGTTTTGCAAGAAGAGAAAGAAAGTTGTCCAAAACAGCTTCCAATCGAATGTTCATGTGAATAGAAAAGGCAGGAGAGTGGTCAGGTACTGTTTTCTCTCAGTTGGCAAGCTGCGCACACAATCGCAGTGTTGTACAGCTTGTTTCATCACCTTTGCGAAGTTGCCGCTCTCTCCGGCTCCCGGAGACGAAGAAGCTGCTTCTTCGCGCAAAGACGATTCTGCCGCTCACAGTGCTCTGCGGTGTGCGCCTTCTGCCGTAAGACGCCCGGGAGCGGTGCTTAGCTCTGCAGAGCACCGTACCTTCGTCTTTAGCCTCTCTTCTCGTCTACATCTTAGCAAAAAGCTTTTCCACTCTGTCTGGCAAGGAGAAACTTTGCCAGCACAGAAAACATCTCCCATCGTGTTCTAGAGGCTGCACGGAGGTCTGCCGAGTGTTTTGCAAGAAGAGAAAGAAAGTTGTCCAAAACAGCTTGCAATCGAATGTTCATGTGAATAGAAAAGGCAGGAGAGTGGTCAGGTACTGTTTTCTCTCAGTTGGCAAGCTGCGCACACAATCGCAGTGTTGTACAGCTTGTTTCATCACCTTTGCCAAGTTGCCGCTCTCTCCGGCTCCCGGAGACGAAGAAGCTGCTTCTTCGCGCAAAGACGATTCTGCCGCTCACAGTGCTCTGCGGTGTGCGCCTTCTGCCGAAAGAGCCCCGGGAGCTGTGCTTAGCTCTGCAGAGCACCGTAACTGCTTCTTTAGCCTCTCTTCTCGTCTACATCTTAGCAAAAAGCTTTTCCACTCTGTCTGGCAAGGAGAAACTGTGCCAGCACAGAAAACATCTCCCATCGTGTTCTAGAGGCTGCACGGAGGTCTGCCGAGTGTTTGCAAGAAGAGAAAGAAAGTTGTCCAAAACAGCTTCCAATCGAATGTTCATGTGAATAGAAAAGGCAGGAGAGTGGTCAGGTACTGTTTTCTCTCAGTTGGCAAGCTGCGCACACAATCGCAGTGTTGTACAGCTTGTTTCATCGCCTTTGCGAAGTTGCCGCTCTCTCCGGCTCCCGGAGACGAAGAAGCTGCTTCTTCGCGCAAAGACGATTCTGCCGCTCACAGTGCTCTGCGGTGTGCGCCTTCTGCCGAAAGAGGTCCGGGAGCGGTGCTTAGCTCTGCAGAGCACCGTACGTGCTTCTTTAGCCTCTCTTCTCGTCTACATCTTAGCAAAAAGCTTTTCCACTCTGTCTGGCAAGGAGAACTGTGCCAGCACAGAAAACATCTCCCATCGTGTTCTAGAGGCTGCACGGAGGTCTGCCGAGTGTTTTGCAAGAAGAGAAAGAAAGTTGTCCAAAACAGCTTCCAATCGAATGTTCATGTGAATAGAAAGGCAGGAGAGTGGTCAGGTACTGTTTTCTCTCAGTTGGCAAGCTGCGCACACATCGCAGTGTTGTACATCTTGTTTCATCACCTTTGCGAAGTTGCCGCTCTCTCCGGCTCCCGGAGACGAAGAAGCTGCTTCTTCGCGCAAAGACGATTCTGCCGCTCACAGTGCTCTGCTGTGTGCGCCTTCTGCCGAAAGAGGTCCGGGAGCGGTGCTTACGTCTGCAGAGCACCGTACCTTCGTCTTTAGCCTCTCTTCTCGTCTACATCTTAGCAAAAAGCTTTTCCACTCTGTCTGGCAAGGAGAAACTGTGCCAGCACAGAAAACATCTCCCATCGTCTTCTAGAGGCTGCACGGAGGTCTGCCGAGTGTTTGCAAGAAGAGAAAGAAAGTTGTCCAAAACAGCTTCCAATCGAATGTTCATGTGAATAGAAAAGGCAGGAGAGTGGTCAGGTACTGTTTCTCTCAGTTGGCACGCTGCGCACACAATCGCAGTCTTGTACAGCTTGTTTCATCACCTTTGCGAAGTTGCCGCTCTCTCCGGCTCCCGGAGACGAAGAAGCTGCTTCTTCGCGCAAAGACGATTCTGCCGCTCACAGTGCTCTGCGGTGGTGCGCCTTCTGCCGAAAGACGCCCGGGAGCGGTGCTTAGCTCTGCAGAGCACCGTACCTTCGTCTTTAGCCTCTCTTCTCGTCTACATCTTAGCAAAAAGCTTTTCCACTCTGTCTGGCAAGGAGAAACTTTGCCAGCACAGACAACATCTCCCATCGTGTTCTAGAGGCTGCACGGATGTCTGCCGAGTGTTTTGCAAGAAGAGAAAGAAAGTTGTCCAAAACAGCTTGCAATCGAATGTTCATGTGAATAGAAAAGGCAGGAGAGTGGTCAGGTACTGTTTTCTCTCAGTTGGCAAGCTGCGCACACAATCGCAGTCTTGTACAGCTTGTTTCATCACCTTTGCGAAGTTGCCGCTCTCTCCGGCTCCCGGAGACGAAGAAGCTGCTTCTTCGCGCAATGACGATTCTGCCGCTCACAGTGCTCTGCGGAGTGCGCCTTCTGCCGAAAGACGCCCGGGAGCGCTGCTTAGCTCTGAGAAGCACCGTACTTTCGTCTTTAGCCTCTCTTCTCGTCTACATCTTATCAAAAAGCTTTTCCACTCTGTCTGGCAAGGAGAAACTGTGCCAGCACAAAAAACATCTCCCATCGTGTTCTAGAGGCTGCACGGAGGTCTGCCGAGTGTTTTGCAAGAAGAGAAAGAAAGTTGTCCAAAACAGCTTGCAATCGAATGTTCATGTGATTACAAAAGGCAGGAGAGTGGTCAGGTACTGTTTTCTCTCAGTTGGCAAGCTGCGCACACAATCGCAGTGTTGTACAGCTTGTTTCATCACCTTTGCGAAGTTGCCGCTCTCTCCGGCTCCCGGAGACGAAGAAGCTGCTTCTTCGCGCAAAGACGATTCTGCCGCTCACAGTGATCTGCGGTGTGCGCCTTCTGCCGAAAGAGGTCCGGGAGCGGTGCTTAGCTCTGCAGAGCACCGTACCTTCGTCTTTAGCCTCTCTTCTCGTCTACATCTTAGCAAAAAGCTTGTCCACTCTGTCTGGCAAGGAGAAACTGTGCCAGCACAGAAAACATCTCCCATCGTGTTTCTAGAGGCTGCACGGAGGTCTGCCAAGTGTTTTGCAAGAAGAGAAAGAAAGTTGTCCAAAACAGCTTGCAATCCAATGTTCATGTGAATAGAAAAGGCAGGAGAGTGGTCAGGTACTGTTTTCTCTCAGTTGGCAAGATGCGCACACAATCGCAGTGTTGTACAGCTTGTTTCATCACCTTTGCGAAGTTGCCGCTCTCTCCGGCTCCCGGAGACGAAGAAGCTGCTTCTTCGCGCAAAGACGATTCTGCCGCTCACAGTGCTCTGCAGTGTGCGCCTTCTGCCGAAAGAGGTCCGGGAGCGGTGCTTAGCTCTGCAGAGCACCGTACCTTCGTCTTTAGCCTCTCTTCTCGTCTACATCTTAGCAAAAAGCTTTTCCACTCTGTCTGGCAAGGAGAAACTGTGCCAGCGCAGAAAACATCTCCCATCGTGTTCTAGAGGCTGCACGGAGGTCTGCCGAGTGTTTTGCAAGAAGAGAAAGAAAGTTGTCCAAAACAGCTTGCAATCGAATGTTCATGTGAATAGAAAAGGCAGGAGAGTGGTCAGGTACTGTTTTCTCTCACTTGGCAAGCTGCGCACACAATCGCAGTGTTGTACAGCTTGTTTCATCACCTTTGCCAAGTTGCCGCTCTCTCCGGCTCCCGGAGACGAAGAAGCTGCTTCTTCGCGCAAAGACGATTCTGCCGCTCACAGTGCTCTGCGGTGTGCGCCTTC